>NW_010118419.1:82245-82520 GCF_000699245.1 Pterocles gutturalis | reverse complement strand
AATAATAATAATAATAATAATAAAATCTACCCAGTCAATGGGCAAAAACAGAAGTTAGCAACATGGTCCATGCAGCTGCAGCACTCCGTTTAAAATTCAGTTTACTCCTAGGAAGAGGGCTAATCCTGCCCCTGTAATTCCCTACAGCCAAAATGTACCCCCCTCCCTGAGTGACAGTGCAATGCAAAGACACTCGCACGCTTATCTTCCCCAACCAGATGGCTGACTTGGATCAATGCACACACGCCATGATCAATGGGAGCGATAAAGAATTA
>NW_010118419.1:81735-82229 GCF_000699245.1 Pterocles gutturalis | reverse complement strand
CAGAAAGCTTGTACACTGCATAATTATTTTATGATTCTACACATGGCTACATGTGATACTGGAGTCAAGAAGGAAAAGGATAATTAGAGAGCCAGAAAAGCACCCGTACTGCACTACACACTTTGTCAGTCAGCAGTTCCCACTCGGCTCAACTCACGGCCGTCATCTCCTCTCCTGCCCCCTTGCAAACGATTTTAGGGAATACGTAAAATATGAGGGGGAGGTGGCTTCTGGGTTACAGAGACGGGATGCGGGAGATTATCGTGTCCTGTGATACAACAGCAAAAGTTTTTGTCCTAGGGCTGGGGTGGACTGTGCGAGCATCACTTGGGGAGCAGAGTGTGGGGTGGCCAACAGGGCACGGGGTTCCTGGGGGGGGGTGGGGGATGCATCTGAATCCTTCTAGGGCTTTGTCGGGAGAGGGATGCATCCACGTCCATTCAATAAAATATAGGTGTTTATGTTACTCTCTGGGTGTGGGGTTTTTTTTTTTT
>NW_010118419.1:81431-81653 GCF_000699245.1 Pterocles gutturalis | reverse complement strand
CCCCCCCCCCCCCCCCCAAACAGATTGAATGACACTGAATAAATATCAAAGCGCTGGATGGTTATGACCGTGAGTCTGGATGTCAAAGAGCACATGACCGTGATTAGGGAACAGAACAATGCCAAGCAGAAAGCTGCCCTTCGGGGCAAGGCAGGCAGCGAGAAATCACCATGATAAGCACTTTGCAAAAACACCTCGTCACCGCCTGATGCCACCAACGCG
>NW_010118419.1:48714-81400 GCF_000699245.1 Pterocles gutturalis | reverse complement strand
TTGATGAAGGGGACAGAGGGAGGAGAAGGAGATGGGCTGCCTTCAGCATATGAGGTAAAGATGGGGCACCCTTGTCCCTCCAATTGTCCCCATAGACAGGACATTACTGCTGGCTGTCAGGGTGGTGGTAGGACCTGGGACCACGGCATGGTGCTGCTGTGCAAGGGGACAGCAGGGTAGGAAATACCTGAAAAGGATTATGGAGAGTTCACTCACTGACCAGCCAAGGAGCAGAGGGATGCGATGGAGAGCTGGAGCTCTGAGTGGGACAGGGAAGGTGTCACCATCGCTTCCATGGCTGCCTTTGCTCCTGGGGGGTTGGTGCACGCTGTGGAGGTGTCATTGCTGGAGACCACGGTCCAGAGGTGCCTGTCCAGGTCCTTCTGCAGGGATGTGGGAGAGGGGCTCACCCTGCATGTCCTCATCCCTCTCCCAGCCCACTCCCCCAGCATAAATCAGGGCCAAACAGCACCTTCCAGTAAAATTAATGACGATGCACTGTGGTGGTGATGTGTTTGGAAACATCTGTTTTAAATGGGAAGGTTTAAAATAGGGGATTTGGGGTCCTTCCTGCTGGAATTTGACTTAAATAAAGACCAGAGACTAGTCCCCTTGCCCTGACACGCTGATCAAAACATCTCTGGTGCGACTTAGGCTAAAACAGTCCCCTCAAAAGCATCTGCACTCAACTCTTCTCCTCCCCTCAGACACAGGTCATTGTGTGGGAAAGACACATCAAACTGCAGTGGCGTCACCAGTAGAAACAACCACCTTGAGCATATTTATAGGGCTGGACTGATCAGAGATACCCCATGCATGACAAGTTACTCACTAAATTGGTTATTGCAGCTCCATCCTCAAGCAAATACTTCTGCTTGTTCATAATGGTCTCCCATCATACTGGGTCTCAAACCCAAACACCCATTAGAGCTTGGTTTGCCCAGCAGTTTTTTTTGTGCCAATAAAATCATGTGTACATAAGAAAGATGAGAAAGAACGTGGCATGACTTGGTTCAATTTAAGCAAACATCCTCCACTGCCAGATCAGAAATCATGCAGTGTCAGTTCTGCCTGCGACGAAAAACTTCAGGCAACGCTTCCTGCAAGCATCGCTCTAGGAGCTGAGCAGCACAAGTGGGTCAGTCTGGGATGGGGATGGACACTGGTGGTTAGGTGAGGTGAGACACACAATGATAGTAACTCACCCGTTCCTTCACCTTTCCTCTTCTGGAGGCTGGTGGCATCTGCAAGAAGGGAGATAAAGCCGACACTGAGAGGCATACCTTCAACAAGGTGTGCTCATTCTGGATCCTGCTCAAGGGAGCACCTCAGCTAGGCAGCTCTTCTTGAATGGTTTGTAGCCCTGGCCAACTGTGCATGGCATCTCACTGCCTATAACCAACCCATGCTGACGGATATATCATCTCCACCAGTGTAGATGGTTCAGATGTCACTGTCAAAGCAGCATTATTCTATCTGCACATTACGTGTTGTCCCAAATCTTGAAGAGACAGCTCTTCTGGAGGAGGTGGACCCTGTAGAAGTGAAGTGCCATTAGTTCGACCATTGTGGCTGTTTCTACTTCTTAATCACAATGTCTCAATCATAAAAACAAAAACAAAAAAAAAAAGTTTTGGAGAGATATGACATTTTTGTTGGCGTCTTTTGTTTCTTTTTATGTTTTACAGTTAGGAATGGAAAAAATTCACAATATTTCCCTTCTTTTAAAAATGTCATTTTTTTGGTAAAAGTTTTACTAAAGGCTTATCTCAAATTGAATATTTGTCCTAAAAATAAAAAAAAAATCACAATTTTAGTTTTCAAAGGTTTGGTTTTTTTTTGGTAAAAAAAAATGATCGGAGGGTCAGATAGAAAAAGGGACTATTTCTGAAATGTCTCACGAGACATTTGAAATTGCCTTTACTAATCATTGTTTCCACGAAGAAAAGGTCCTTTAGTGACACAGGTTCTGCCTTTGGAGTTGGCATCATACTGGGTAACAGCATAATTAGAAACGGAGAGATATAATAACTCTCCAGGTTGGAACAGATCTGTACGAGATCAGTTTTACCTCACTTGGATATGGACTATCCATTTCTGGAGTGCAATTTAATTACTTCTGTGGTAGCAGGTGGTAAGTTCTGCATCCCCCCAGACTGGCAAAGTGCCTCTTCTCCTCCTCTTCAGTCCAGTTCCCTGTGCCTTTTCCTTGCTGGGTCTGTCTCTGTTGCTCGGGGTTTTCCTGCCTTAGCAGCTATGATGGATGGATCCTACCATTGGTTTTGGTAAGCAAAGACCTGGAGCCACAGCTGCAGCCAAAGAAAGCATGCTGCAGCTCAGAAGAGGGTATTTTTTCCTAACCTGCTGTGTATTAGCCAGCCTTTCGAACAGAATTAAATAACTTGTCAGACGCCCCAAATTTTGGTCCCTTAGGACAAGCAGGGATGACAAGAACGTGTGGGACAGCATGGCCATGTCTCCTTTGCCTTGACCAGGCCTTTCCCAGAGGTTTTGGATATGACACTGATATCCGTCCTAATAACTTACAGGATTTGCTGAAATAAAAGAATAACAACTTTGACTCTTTAGCTATTGAGAGCAAACGGGACTTAAACTGTCACAGGTGCACATAGGCTGGTAGAGAAGCAAGCAACAATTTTTGTCATCTATATGTTGGGGTTTTTGTCACTTGCAAGGCCAAGTGGCATATTGCCTCTCTCTTCTCTTCCATTATTTCCTCCTTAATTTTAGGTTCCAGTTTTGGTCTTGAACAATTACACTGTTATCAGAGAGCAGTGCCTTGCACTCATGGAGGCTTTCAGAAAAATGTTGGTGCCATCTTCCATAAAACATTTTAAACACATGCTATTTGTTTTTAGTCTCCCTTCTGGTTTTACACACTACAAAGGGGACATTTAATATGTACAATAGAATTAATAGGGATGCAATGTAAGCAGGACTTACCCTCAAAATACACTTCCACAAAACAAAGGAGCAGCTGTGAAAATGTAGAGTCCGCTGAAAATTTTTTACTTGGGTATCACATTTGCTAAAAGATTTACTCTGCAAAGTTTTATCTAATTTCCCATTCATTCAATTAAGCAGAGAGATAAATGCCCAGATCCCAAGAGACCAGGGGAAACCATGTTTAGCTCCCCCTTACTCTTGCAATCAGGATTGTGTTCAATTTCACGATTATTGCTATGAAGTTCATGCTTACAGGCTCTGTGCTGCTGATAGAAGAACACCTCCATCTTCCACCAAATCCAATGGGATTTGGAAGTATTCAGGATTCCACACATCTCTCCAGATCAGGAGTATTCAAACTGTGTTGGAAATGTTACTCCATTTGGCAAGGCTGGAGCAACAGCCTTATAGCTCTGCTGGGAGCAATGGCCAGAATTCATGGGTTACCAGAGCCACCAGTTCGATCTCAGAACCAAGTGCCCACCAAAACCTCTTGGAAATGAATCACATGGTAAAGATAAGGCAGAGGAAAACAGATAAAATGAAAATTACTCTTTTCACCTGGTATTTGTGTCACATAGCCTTTATCAACTTGCCTAAACAAAATTAGGAAGATTTTTGAACCAAAGCAGAAATATGTGTCACTGTTTCGTTGAGCATCAGTCCAGGCAATCAGAACATTGATGTTTTAGTCATCAGGGTAACTATTTTCTGGAATTAGCCATCTATTTAAAGGCAATAATTATGGACCTTGTGAAATCTTGAAGTCCATGGCACAGCCAACAGACCCGTCTCCCTGAGTCAGGAATACTCAGCTACTCCTTCCCCAGAAGGGTGACGAGTGGGTAGAAAGAGAGATTGAAAAGAGTGAGCACAGCCCGAGACACTCACCCTAAAAACACAGAGCTGCAAAGATGGTTCCTGGTCACTTTAATGCATCAGGAGAGGGCATGGCTGAGATGTCCCAATGTACCACCTCACCATCGATGGTTGGGAGCTGTTGGCAGCAGATAGTCTGAGCAGCCTTGAGGCCAGCAAGTTCCCAGGATGAAGAAGAAATGATGGCTGACCACCACCACACTGGACCATCCAGGCTGCATCTGGGTGACAAGACAGAGGTTTGCTAGTGTCGCATTACTGTGGAAGCTGGGAAGCTGCAGATACTGTCACGTTTCACTTCTACCTGACAATGAAGTGCCTTTGAAGGAATTGCTTAGGAACTGAACAAACTCTATTTAGCCTTTTCTTTTCATACCTTCTAATTCCACCAAGGTTTCTTGAGTCACTCTGGGTCCTCATGCATAGCACAAACCTATGACAAAGAAGTGCCCATGTGTTATTGACTTTATCAACTAAATACAATCCTGATTCTAGGTTACAAGAGTTTTTTTCTGCAATCTAAACATATTCTGCTTGTACGGGTAATGGGAAAGGGAAACTCCAGTACCCAAGGTATCAAAAGGAAGTTGCATTTCCTGCAGTCCTGGTTGGCAAAATGTTTCCAAATCATCTTGCCCCAAGCACTAATGAAGTGCAGAACTGTAAGATAGCAGCTCCTGTACTTTTTCAAGGCAAAATATTTGGCAGTAGGTTTGATGAGACCATTATCTCTCATATTGATCTTCATTGTCTCCGTTTTTTCGTCTGTTCATCCATTTGGTGGCTCTAAACTTCTAGTTGGATTGAAAATTCTTTGAGGATGAAAAATTCTAGGGTTTTACAGTTAAAGGCACAATAATCCACAATCAGGCTGTAGTAGTTCTTTGATATTTCTCCTACTGATGCTACAACTACTCCTGTAATTAGAATTGACCCTTCCTTGATACCTTGATTAAGAATCAGTTTCCAAAAGCACCCTCAGGTATGCAGAAGTTTGCAAATTTGGGCCTCAGAGAACAAACATCGTTATTTGACAGCACTAATATAAAAAGTTCATTCGTCTACCAAAGCAGGAATACGTCGGGATGCTAAATATACTTTCTTGGATTTTGATGTCTGTTTGTAAAAAAAATGAAGAAAAGAAGACAAATGGTAGATATTACTCTAAATTTTGTCAGAAATTTTTGATTAAACATAGGTGAATACATTGCCTGGTTTTAATAAGCTTGAAAACATCATCAGCAATTAACTGTCAAAACAGAATAATGTTGCATAGTCAAGCAAGGGTAATTGTGCTCATTATATTGCCAGAGATGCGGTTGATCAAAAAGAAAAAGACTGTTTTCCCCGAAGTTCATTTACAGTATTTAAGTGGAATCCGCACTGAGTTTATAGGCATTAATCAGACAAACTGCTTCACACAGGAACTGCTCACCAGCCTGTGAATGCCCAGAAAACCATCAACACGCACCCACTGGATGTGTGTATCTCTTTTTCCAAGGCTGTCAGTGCTATTTTTCCATTTCATGTGGAATATCCGTATTTATCCCTCAAGAAGCAACACCAGCCTCTTCCCATTCTGCATGCAGGGTACATGGATACCTCCGTGATACCCTTGTCCTTGCCTCTTATTTCCATAATTACCTGCATTTATTCCTTACTGTGAATACGATGCATTTAACGCTTCAATATTCGAACGGGGTCTGCAGTTGTAGGTGCTCAGTGTTGCACCTACAGGTTTCTTTAGTGGCTTGGTACCAGCTTTCTTATCCAGTGAAACCAAGCACCAGTATCCTTCAGGGATACGCAACAACCTCTTTTCCAAGCCAGCAAACTTAATTGTGTCTATTTTCTGTTTCAGAAATATGTGCCAATATGATGCCTGCACCCACACTTTCAACAGAAAGACCCGTGGGCTTGAATTATAGCTCTTATTTTACCTGCTCTCAGTGCTATGTATTTTTAAGATCTGTTTCTGAAAAAGTTTTTTTCTGCCTCAGAAAAAAAGAAAGAGCATTACTCTGATTTAGTGCTAAAATGATTTTTGAATTTATAGTGAATCCTTCAATCATCCACTTTGGGCAGATATTTTTATGACAGTTGCACGTGCAAACACACAGAATAATTTTTCATATTTCATGAAGATACTTAGGGAAGACAAAGAAGGGAATATGATGAGGGTCATTGCCAGATTCAAGTCTGCATGTGACCGATAATTCACCAATGTAATTCTATCAAGGACAAGGGAGTTACGTCAGCTCAATCTGGAGTAAGAAAGTTCAAGGAAAAGGCTCAGAGCCTTTAAGCACAGATTCCTTTTATGAAAAGAGTCAGGAGGCAGCAATTAAACTCAGTTACATTGGGGTGAACGTGCCCTCCCCATGCCCAGCTCAGAAACCACACACGTGCTGGACAATTCTTGGAGGATGAATGTATCCTGCTCTGGCCAAGGGCCGGGTCAGTTGGAGCCAAAAACTCTTTGATGTTTTGGCTCAAAGGTGCAGCCCTGTGAAATACTCAGAGAGACAATCCTGGACCACGTAGCCTGTCCTGACGAAGTTGCCCTTTTGGAGTACACAGGACATTGACCCAGTTTGCACAGACCCTCGGCATTAGCATAGACCCATTTCAAGCCAGGTCTTTGAACACCAGTTGCCTCCAAATTCCATTACCTCTCTCCCTGCTGGGTTTTGTGCTTGAAATATCAGGCAAGGGCTGGGAGAAGAAAAGAAAAAGAATGAAACCCACTAAGTTAAATCCCAAGCCCAAATAGATGTGTTTTGGTTGGTTTTCTAAACTCTTATTTATTGCTGATTCTCCATTTGACAGAATAAAATCTGATTTCTTTTTTTTCCCCAACTTGACACACAGGTCAGTTAATCTGGAGGTTTGTAAGTATGAATGAGCTGGAGAGAGAAGCAAACACCAACTTTAGATGTGTTTGCCACAGCACTTCATCCTTGTTTGCAGCCTCATCTGATGTATAAGCAAATTTCAGTCACCCTTGCTTGCAGGTACTCTGAGAAAACTTCACTTGGAGAGGGAAAGAAATGCAGGATGACTTTGTTGTCTGGCAGATAAGCTTAAGAGTAACAATAACATTTCATCCTTTGTCACTGATGAGAAGCAGGCTTGGGGTTGCTGGATAATTTTAAGAGGAAAACTGCTCACAGAAAAATCCTGTGTGGACCGAGGAGAGTTTTCACTCTGCACTGAACACTTTGGTGCATTTCACCGTCATTACTCTCCACAAGTGAGGGCATCAGCGCTCAATGCCTGTATTTCAAATGAAGTGCAGAGTCTTCACTGACTGTGGGAAGGTCATGGGCAGCTTGCTTAGAGTGGGTACCTACCCTTTGGCATGACTGACCTTTCAGTGCAATTCCATTCCTTTACATGCAACAGGCACTGAGCGTGTCTGTGTGGTACCTCAGTACAGCAGAGTGTGAGTATATTTACCTTAAGATGCAATATTTGCACTGAGACTCTGAGCAGAGCCTGACCATTTTCATTCTTACACTATTCCTATCTTATATTGGTTCTTTCACTGTGTATGGCACTGGGCACAGCTGTTTGCTCACGTAACAGGCGTGTAGATGTGGTGCTTAGGGACACGGTTTAGTGGTGGACTTGGCAGTGTTTGGTTCACAGTTGGACTCGACGATCTTAAAGGTCTTTCCAACCTAACTGATTCTGTGATTCCATGGTTCTACTCCTTTTTTTTCAGTGGATTTTGATGCATTGGTTGAGTTTTCTTCAGAAAGAGAATTATTACCATGTGTGATTCAGGTACAAAACAAAGAGAGATTGAAAAATACACTTGGAGTAGAAGGGAGTGAGGTTTGTGGTGCTCGTTTCTTCTTCAGGTAGACAGCTTTGTACTGGCTTTCAGGGAAGTTGCATCTCTCACACAAGGGCTCTTCACCCTATTGTACAGGACTCCACCATTCAGAGGAGCATTCAGCGGTCCTTGAGTCTTTTTTTCCAGTAGCCTTTTCCCACTGCTTGTTGGCCCTTGTCAACAGACAAACTGGATCTGAAATTCTCTGAAAAGCTGCTTGAAGGACTGGAGGTACGACACAGTTGAGTAGCCGGTATCATTAGCGAGATACCTAATGGTGTTTCTTACTAGCCAGAGTTTTCCAAATGCTGGTGGCTTTCATAGAATCATAGAATGGTTTGGGTTGGAAAGGACCTTAAAGATCATCAAGTCCCACCCCCTGCCATGGGCAGGGACACCTCCCACCAGCCCAGGTTGCTCAAAGCCTCATCCAGCCTGGCCTTGAACCCCTCCAGGGATGGGGCATCCACAGCTTCTCTGGGCAACCTGGGCCACTGCCTCACCCCCCTCATCGTGAAAAATTTCTTCCTAATATCTAGTCTAAATTTACCCTCTTTTAGCTTATACCCATTACTCCTTGTCCTATCACTACACTTTACGCACCGTTCTCTCACACCGCCGCACTTTTCCTGCAAAATGACAAAATCCTGCAGGAACAAGATGAGGTCACCACCAGAGGAGACAGGACGGAGTCTGGAAGGAAGCAGCAGAGGATATTACTCTTGCACGCTGCTGTGGAAGAGATTACTCCCAGGGAAGAGTGAGCTGAATGGACACCTTCAACAAAACAAGACAGCGCTACAGCTACAAACTCTTTGAAATGCTTTCCTGCGAGCAACAGCATTAGCTCTGCCTCGCTAAGATTCAGCTTCAATGAGCTCTTCTCCCTTTGTAAGACCGCCCTGATGTGAAAGATGTAGCTCTGCGTGGCGGCAAATGGGAAAGGCTGCGTGTTATCTGCGTGCTGCTGGCACTCAAAGCCATGTTCCTAATCAGTTTATCTTTGGGTTTCACAGAGCTGTTAAAAAAAAGGCTGGAGAGGAGCTGATCTTTGTGAGACTCCACAAATAAAGGACTTGGAGGTGCAGCTTTATTTAGTCCGTTTTAGCATTTCACCCCGCAGTCCTGACGTCTGTTTGCCACGAGAAGGCAGACCCGCATGGTCTCCAGGATCAAAACAGTTTGATGAGGTTGGTGGTTGGTGCTTGGCTAACTTCACACAGCTTGCTCTGGAGCAGGAGCTCGGCTGATGGGAGGCAATAAGCTGGAACTGAGATACTAGGGGGCAGGAGGTTGCCTTCATGTCCATGGGGTGGGAATGGCAGGGACCAGATTGACAAGACTTTAGGGGACAGGGAGGAAGGAGATATTTTTTACATCATCCAGAACTTCTCAGGAGCAACTGCACTACTCCCTGTCAGCAAAGCCTAGCTGCATGACTAGCATGTACAAGCCCTTTTGTTTCAGAGAACCACCAAGTGTGGCTCTGCCTAAGAAGTGCCATTTGAAATAAGCTGCAAGCCCAGGGGTTGATCAAAATGTAATTTTGAAGATTATTTGGAAGTGTCACCCTACTCAGGATCTCCTTTTCGTGTCATTATCAATATCCACAAAATATAGCCTGCTTTGAAAGTATTTCCTACCTTAAGAATAATAGAATTTCACCAAGGAATTTATAGGTTTTAATAGTTCTCATCAACAGACTGTGGGCTTGTTAATAAGTACAAGAAAAGTGATGGATGAGAAACATGAGAAAACTCCAGAAACTAAATGTTGTGAGGATTCATCTTGTCGAATGGTGATTCATGCATGCAATTCCCATGAGTATTACCAGGAGTTACGGATATAAATCCTAGCACATCAAGAGGGGGATATAACCCCTAGTGGTTAGGAATTAAAAGCATTCTGAGGGGCGCAGAGTCTCATCTTAAGACACAGAGTCACTGTGTACATCTAAATCCCCATACACCAAGATGCAAATATTTTAGGATCACAGTAATAACAATGACTATGCAGCTTGTACGATGCTTTTGAAATTGGATGACACAGACACATCTTCCCAAATTAGCGATTTAAAATTGCAGGTGGCTGGCGCTTTCAGTTTTCATCCACCCTGTAAGCCTGGAGCTGGTTTCACTAATACAGCACTTCCCAGATGTTTAGACCCCAGGTGTGCAACAGCATTCTTACTGATGAGATTTTAATTCTTTCTTTTTTCGATACTCCTTGTGATAGGAGCAAAGATAACTGCATCAGGTCATATCTTTCATTATCGCAAAATCTTCCTTTCTTCCTTGCATTACTGATGTTGTTTTAATTCTTTTTACAATGAATTTGTTGAGATTGTACATACATTTGTGTACAGGGTATGTCCTTACCTTGAACCAGGATAGTAGCTTCTTTCTTCATTTATTTTTAAGCAGTGTCTCCATGTGCACACCTGCACCCAGAGCCATTATTTTACCAGTGGGTGTTAAACTATATTATTAATGATTTTTTTTTTTTGTAGTGCTCATCTACATGTTAGGGTTGTTTCTTTTTGCTAATTTTGCAAACCTTTGGACATTCTCACTGCACCACCAGACAGTGCATTTCAAGGTCTCACACTTACTCTAGTTCCCATTCACATGTCTGAGGTTTACTTCAAGCCTTGTTTGCTTGTTTAATAGGGGACGGCAAGAAATACCTTGTTTGGAGGGGGATTCATCTGTTTCAGGGCACATATACACTACGAATGTACTTCCATCAGAACTAGTCCTCCTAATGCATTTTAAGTCAGTCAAGAAAGACAGGCACAATTCCTTTCAATCCCAAAAAATCAGATGAATCGTATCCTAAAAGTATCTGTTTATCCCCTGTGACAACAAAGGGAGCCCAGAATAACCGGCTCAGATGATGATGGGCAGGCTCTAGGGGTCTGCAGTCAGGTGAGATGAATACAGATGTTCACAAAAACCAACTCGGAGCTGCCAGAATGCTGAAACTCACAGAAAAGTGGCCACCATCAGTCTATAGATCAAGAAAGAAGCAAACCCATTTGAAATCAACTTGTGCAATGCCTTTCATTGTGTGTATCATTAATGCATGCCTTCAAGGGTCTCATCATGGATACCAAAAAAGAAGTCCTAGGCTGTCCATCCTGTGTTGGGATGGACTGAGGCAAAGATCAAAGCCAGGTGATCCACAGGCTCAACCATTTCCAGTTTCTTTTGCCACCCCCATCAGCTGATTCATCTTCCTCACAACTTTGCAAAGGGGAGAAGGAGCAGGTATCCATTGAATCCACAACGGCAGTGAATGTGTTCCTGAGCTTTCTCCCAAAAGACCAACAACCTAAGGCTCCAGATATGCAGTGATTAGACCAAGAAAAGTGACCAGTTGACAGCCAAAAACCTGGCAACCTTGTAGGAGCAAAAGTTGTGCTCTGAAAGAGGTATTTCCCCACACACAAACACATTTATAACCCTGGAACTTCCCACACTGTTGCATTTTCTCTGAAATTTTAATGGATTCCAAAACACCATGAGATACTTCTAGGATTTCTAATTCAGTTCTTGTAACCAAGAAAGTCAAACCTATATCCAAAAGTGCCTCATGGTCACCAGGTCCTCTACATTTATGCACTCAGTTTGCACCTGTGAAGGATTTTTTTCTGCTATACAGAGAATTATGGAGATTTGAGGAGTTGCATGTATTTTCTTTTAAGATACTTTCAAGTCCACCAACACTCATGGTTTTGAGGCAAGAATTTCAAGTGTCCTGTGCTATCCAATAAGTCATATGGGATTCGCCCCTCCTTTAAAATGTCTGAGGCCCACAGAAAAAAAAATAGAAGCATCCATGTGGAGCTACAGCATGAATTAAATAAACAGGTACTTTCCATGATGTACTGTGCAACGAGCAGCAAAACAGATGGTCCCCTTCTAAAAGGACTGCAGGACAGCAGACCAAAATATGACACCCAGAAAATGGAATAAATCCTTCCCTAGTCACTACTGAAATGCTGAGTAGATATTTCTCTTATCAAGACCTATAGCTGGATTCGCTGATATGGGCAATTTCCCAGGTGTTTACCTGACAGAGAAAGAGGTCATCTAGGAGGGAAACTGTCTCCTGGAACATGAAGAGCTGTGACACACTGGGAAAGGTCTGCCTATACAGCAAAACGTTACAGTTATTATAACTCCTGAAAATGTCAAGAAGCTGGATTCACACGATTCTTCCCCCTGCGTATCCCTCTGTCTTACATTACACCCCTGCACTGATAGCAGCTGCAACACATGAGTTTCTGAAAAAAACCCCAACGTGTCTTCATCAAGAGAATGATACTAGAAATATTCACTATCAGTATTCAGGTTTGCTATTATGCCAAATTTCAGAAAATAAAATATAAGCTGTGCAATACTATATTTTTGCTTTTTCTTCCTATTTCTGAATGAATTACTCTCCTAGTTATTCCACTGTCATTTTTACTGACAAGGAGCAGCCTGAATTTGTTTTTACCTCAAACAAGAACCAGCTGAACACAAATTTCCCATATAGCCTCTTGAAACACTGCAGTGATTGAATTCACATTTCCTTTTTTTTTTCCAAGTACTGAAACTCAAAAGTTGGCCCCGGGAGCCACACTCAGCCACTGCTGGCAGAGAAGCACTGCTGGGTGACATCTGTCACCAGCCACCACTGAGCTGGAATATTTAGTTCCTAGCAGCAAGTTGTGCATTAAACAAACAAACCAAAAACCTTCCAAGAATTCTCCAAAAGCAGTTTGAAGCAGAAGTGAATTTGAGAAAATTCAATATATTTTTCAGCCACTCTTCCATCAGAAAAATTCACATCAAGTATCAGGTGAATTGTGCACCGGGCTCCGCACAGATTAGTTCGAATTGCAATGTGAAAAATGTCAGGCAGCAATTCTGACCAGGCTAATTGTGGTCCAGACTGAGGATTTTAGGATAATTTAATCTAGGGAAAATACCTGATAGAAACTTGCCTTTTAACTCCTACAGAAAGATGTATAAAGATGCAATGCCTTGAAAAGTCTGCCAGAGAAATTCTAGAAATAAGGTAAACATTTATAATATTGGAAGTGATTAATTCTAGGGACAGACATCCAGCAAAATGAGGAACTGTCTAGGTCTTGAAGTCTTCAAATCAGGAATGGACAGGACATTTTAACATCACAAAATGTTGAATTTAACACTGATTTTAAATTCATAAAATGATCTGGTCTGGGACGTGCAGTATGTCAGATCTAAGGACCACTCAGACGTAAAATGCTGACTCTATAAAAGTAAAGGGATGCACATGGCTCTGTAACTGCCTCATGAGATGGACGAGCTCCAAAGCCTTAGACAAAGATTATTTAGGGACTAGACTTGTTCTTGGTTGAATTTGAAGTTGTTGGGAAGTTCTCTGCGCCAGAAAGGCAGATGATATGTTAGGTAAGACTTGCTTCAACATTTTCCATGAATCCAGCTGTTTAAACATTTTGCCACCCAACCCCATGGGATTCAGGAGACTTGAATTTCCTTCTTGATTGACCTTAGACCTGTTAAGGGGTCCCAAGCCTGGTTCTCTGTTCCCTTCTCCCCAAAACCACTTGTCTATTTAAATTGTGAGCTCTGACCCCTGCCTTGTTGCAAAGTCTGTCCTGGTAACACTCCTAACAGATAAGAGCATAAAAGAATTTCCATCACAGCTCTCTCTTTCTTGTGCTGTAAATGCAAAAAAAAAAAAAAAAAAAAAAAAAAAAAAAAGAAGACTTTACTTTCCCTTGTTTGGATCCTACTGCATCCCCAAAAGTGAAGTTAAATACCTGATTAGAAGGTAAAAAAATTATTTTTGTAAAGAGCAAAAACCTAACTGTATTTTTAAGATGGTATAAACCCGCTATGGGTGAAAGCGTGTTGACATGAGTGTGTTAGGTTGAGGTTTAGAACATCATTATTTGCTCTTATTTACCAAATGTCTTACCCACCATATTATCTGCCTTTTCAGATGTGTAATGCTTTTGATTTTTAATTGTCCTTATTTACTAAATGTCTTACTCAGTAGACTATCTACCTTTTCAGATGTGTTCCCATTTTGATTTCACTGTGAAGCAAACGAACGTATCAAAACAGCGATGAACAAGGCTTTCTCAGCATCTTGGTGCCTTTGACACCAAGTCCAGCACCCCTAGACAATTTGCAAATGGCCTTTTCTCCCTTCCATGGTCTGCAATTCAACTTTTCTATCTCCCTGTTCAACATGTAGGGAGATGAATAAGGCATCGAGCGTGATGGGTCTGAGCTAGAAATGCCAGAGATTGTGTCTCCTCCACCCATTGCTGACTTGTCTTTCTGCCTCTGGTTTTCACCTACCATTTGGAATGATTTATCTGCCTTTTAAAGGAATAACTTCACCACCTCAAACAGTTTGAAACATGGCACTTCATTCCTTTTCTCAAGGCTAATTGCTGCGGCAAGATGGTCTCATTCCCCAGATATCTGAAGCACGTAGTCAACCGCAGATTGATATTCAGAGCAACAGAAGCCCCAGGGGTCTTTAGTCACTTAATGCTAAACATGTTCTTAACTCTCCTGCTGGAGAGGACTTGAGAAGATGCTCACCACAGCCAGGGCCTGTTTGTGGTGGTGGCAAACACCCCACAGCAGATGAGGCAGCCCATCACAGGCTGGGGTGTTAATGGGGGGGTCTGTGCAGGCTCTGGAGATGGGTACCTCTCCACATCATCACGGAAACCCAAGTAATTCCCACCGACGGTGGGACACCTCTCGTGGCCACCCACCGGACTGGCACACCACAGTAAGGAGTCAGCAATAAGGGGTAAAATTGCATATGTCATGGGATTTTTCACATTTAACTTCATCTTCAAGAGCATTCTTCACTTCTGGGTGGCTTTGAATTTATTAAATTAAATTTTTTCAATTAAAGCCTCTGAAGGTGGGAATGAAAAAGGCAACACTTGTCTGAAGAATAGTTAGCTCTGTGTCGTAGGTTGGAGGTTGGGTTTATTGTTTCCTTATAAAATAATATGAATTTTTTGCTGAATAAATCACAGCTGTTTGCACTGACTGTTTAAGAACCCTCTAACATTGAACCGAAAATCCATCTCCAAGTGACAGTTTTCCCCAGAACTTCTGGTAGTTGAAAATCTAGAGCACAAAGGATGTAATTTTATTAAAAAAATAAAAATTTCAGTGTATTCTTGAGGAGTGCAAACTAATTTACCAGAAATATCTAACAATGAAAAATTCTTGAGAAATTAGCAATAAATATAGACTCTGATGATCAGATTTTTTTTTGCTATGTTTGTACGAATCTCAAAGCATTATAAGCTGCTTCACAGTTTCAGATCTCTGGAACTAGCAAACAAGTAGTAGCAAAGCATAAATGCCTTTAATATTACTAAAAAAAAAAAAAGCCCCTCTCCTGCTGTATGAAAACCAATGTAATAACAGAAAAAAGAAAAACAGTGTTAGCAAATATCAGTAGTCTATTCTTTAGGATACTTCAAATTATTCTGTTTTACCAAAAGTTGGATTCATTTACAGCTTGCAACAGGCAGGCTGAATTTTAATGCCTTTTACCCTCTTATTGCTTCATCTAATAAAAATGTCTTTAGCTCATGACAAACACAATGATGAAAACTGATGGCTTGATAAGCAAACTTTGACCCATAGCGATAGCCTACTATGTCACCAGCCGAGAAAATTCCAAGCGAAAATGTTTTTGACAATAAGCAATAAAAGAACAGCATTCCAGGGAGGAACTCACACTTGAGGCTGACAACCAGGAGAGAGATTAAAAAGGAGAGTGAGTGTGAATGACCTGGAATGCTCTGGAAGACACATCTGGTGTAAGTATCAAAAAATTGCAAGAAAGAATGCAAACATGGTAGAGCCCAAATACTCATGAAACTCTAAAGGTCTAAAAAAAATGAAGTTGCCTAATGTGGCACTGCTCCTTCACTGCATACACTAATTTTAACCCGTCTTTGCCCAATTCAAGAAGGAAAGATGTATGTTGGTGGGTCATAGCCCTGCTGCACTTTTGTCCCATGAATTTGCCTCATATCTTATCAGAAGCTTGAACATGATTTTTTGCACCTACTGAGCCACCTGTCTAGAGAAAGATGTCTTTCACCCAAGAACAAGAAGATGACAACATTTTGAAGTCAGGAATCAGAAGGAGCCCACCCGACCTCCAGCAGGATCAGCACAAAGATCTCTGGCTTGGTGGCCAGGGTCCCCATCCAGCTCGTGCTCTGGTTTAAGAGCAGCCTAGGGGACATACACACATATGCAGAAATAAACACGACTTGTCACCTCAGCTAAAGGGGATGCCTCAACTAATATTCCTCTGATTTGCCTTTTCTAAAACCCCAGATCCACCTGCACTTCAGAGCAGGAGCTGAAGGTGTTCTGTAGGGCTGAAGACTGCTAAGGCAATTAAAAGCGCCAGGACCCTGACACTTCAGAGGGGACACCACTGACTTGCCCAAAAGCTCTAGATAGATTATTAAGGTTTCTTGTGGACGTTTGACTGTGAAGGTGTTTGGCTTTTCTTCCCCTCTATGAGATTCTGCAGTCCCTAAGCACTAGCATTTATTGAACTCTCTTTTCTTCCAAGGAAAGGAAAAAAAAAAAAAAAAGAAAAAGAGGAAAAATTGTACAAAAAAATAAATCCTCTTTTTGTTCTGGATGAAACTAGGTCAGCATTTTTCATCCTCACTGTCAGTTTTCTGCAGTGTGTTTTGTAAAAAGCATCATCATTCCAGCAAAAGGTATTTATAAAGTGAGCTTTGACAAAACAATTGCATTTTTTTTTTTTTCCCAGAAAGGCTTTGACATCTGTCACTGCCAGGAAAGATTTAAGATCTAGGTAGAATTTTCATCTCTTACAATGACTTGGCCTATATTGACTAGCTCTAATAGATCTGATGTTTTAAAACCCCTTGTTGTGGTAAAGCACTATAAATTGCAGCTGTTTAGAAATCCTCCTAAAAAAGTATAAATGTTTCCTAGATTTATTTTGACCCAGCACACCCCACAACCCCCTAGTTCTCTTGACTCAGAGACAAGAAACTAGCACCTGAAGGGAGACGGAGCTGCCAAAAATAGTACCCCATGGGACAAGGAGGATGCCAAGAACACAGACTACTGTGGGCAGGGGGCATGACAGAGGTTTGGCTGAAAGACATGAGAGAGCATTTTCACCAGTATTGGGGAACAAAGACAACTTTTTTCATTTCTTCATAATTTGTGACCAACTCGTAAACCAAGACCCTTTTTTTACATACATTTCAGTGGAATTACAAACAGGAAAAAACCCTGATACTTTAAATTAAAAAAAATAAAGAGAAAAATATCTGTAATTTTCTTGCCATCTTTTTCAGCGTGCACATAATCGGGACTAGTTAAGGCTTATCGTGTGCACAGAGAACATTCACTCCGGGGCACTTACTCCATGGTGGTGACAAATAACGCACCACAAAGGCAATGTCTCCACTCGCCCCACTCTTCCCTCTCCGTTAAGAATATGCTGTGGCTGTAGCAGTCTCAGAGCTCCTTCCCTGTTCCATGAAAGAGGATTTGCAGGTATAAGATGCAGCTAGGGTGGATGCTTATCATCAGCTTTCCGGTCAGATCGTCCTTTAAAAACAAATGTATCATAGAATCATAGAATCATAAAGGTTGAAAAAGACCTCAAGGATCATCAAGTCCAACCATCAACCCAACATGAGAGAGTCATCCACTGTTGACACATAAAACAAGCACAGAAGATCTACATCAGGCACAGAGAGAGAAGAAAAATGGACTGAGAGGCCTGGAGCTCACTAGCATCCCTATATCTCATTAATAAAAGTGGGGTACAGGGCTGATCAGCAAGATGGGAAGAGTTGGAAAGCAGAGACACAAAGAGAGAGAAGCGTAGGAGAACTGCACTGGCAAAAAAAAGAGATGGATGAAGGACCACAGGGTTGAAGTCATTGGGTTTTGTCTGTAGAAGTGTTAGTAAAGGCCTTGCAACCTAGCCTGCATGTTCATTGAAGTTCTTGCTTTTGGGTAGAGTCAGGGATGAAGACAGGATAAAACCTTAGATGGAGAAGGAGAGGAGGGAAGTTCGGTGCATCCCACAGCTCTGGAAACAAGGCAGGAGTCAAGACCTAGCCATAAACTAGTTAATCCCAAAAGCTTCAGCTGAACTGTGCTAAACCAAACCTGCCACCAGAAAGCTTTCCTGCAGCCCTGTAACAACTCAGCGTCACTCAAAATAGCCACAGCATGTCCAGCAGAACAGTGAGGTTAGTCAGTAAATCAATATTATGTCAAATCCCAAAGTCAATCTGAGTTTGATTCATCTCAAAAACACAGCTCCCACATCTTCAAACACAGCCAACTTCTTTACAGGAAAAAGGTCTCCGCTTCCCTGGGTGTTGTGAACAAGTAAATAAGGCTATCAAAACCCAAACACAATTTGGCAGGATATAATACTTGTTGGAGATAATCCTACCTGCTGAAATTTCCTTTTAACCTCAGTGAAGACTCCAGCAGATGCTAAGTATAATCAGGACAGATACCAATTCTCTCCCACTGGAAAGCAGAATGAACAGTTTTCAAAATATTATTCTCCTGTGTCAGAGCACGGCAGCAAAGGAAGAGTTCTAGAAAGAATTACTTTGGGCAATTTTCTCCTGAAAAGTAAATTGTGTGATTTTGTCTGCAGTAGGTCCCCCAGGTTAATAGCATCATAATTCAACCCATGCTTTCCAGGTGATGGAGAACCAGGCTGTTCCCAGGGAGGGGGACTGGAGATTCCCACAGCACATGTTGGTCTGGTTTCTCCTGAACTCATGGTGGGTTGGGAAGGACCATGGCAAAATTGTTGTCAAGGTTTCTTACTAGCTGAAATCCCCTCAGTACAGCTTCTGCCTCACCATCCAGCTTGAAAATGGCTCTCAAGTATTACAGGACAGGGATGACTGTTGTATCTAAAGATACACTTTACAATAGATTGCCCCGAGACTACTCAAAGAAATTTTCTGGAAATGCCCATTATGTTACACAAAGTGTTTATTCAACTTCAGTTAAAGATCTGATCATGCATTAATCATAAATGTTGTTGCAAAAAAGCATGAGTTGCCTGATGACTAGAGGACCAATATTGCTATTATTAATTATCATCTGTAGCACGGAAGGCTGCAGTGCGATTCCCCGTACAGAGGTAGGTGCCGTATACACTCTCCTGAAGAAGCATCCTTGGCCCTGGGAAACTTAGAAATCTAAATAGACAGCGCAGACAAAAGAACTACCATTATCTTCCTTTTCCAGATGGGGAACTGAGGCACAGAGAGATTAAGTGACTTGCCAACATCTGTGGAAGAATGGAGGATTAAACCTTGATCTCCTGAGTCCAAGTCTGCTGTTCAGTCACTGGACCAGCCTTCCCGCTCCTGCTCGTGTCTTACTGCTATCATCTGCTCAGTGGTTTTTCCTACCCATTCCTACCTAATCCCTTTTCAAGGTAACTCTTCAGGGACTGTTATTTGTGTGGGTCAGGGCTTGATGCAGCCATGCCAAAGAGGGACATACTGTTTTGTCCTGTGATGGCACCACTGGCTTGGTTGGCAGGTGCCACTGCTGGGTGCCATCACAGGAGCAAGGACTTAGAAAGTCATTTCTAGTTCAAGGCAGAAAACCTGCTAAGAAATTGCTGGGCAGCGGGGAAAGAGGAGGCTGTTTGCTGCAGCTCCTGCTGCATCCGCAGTTCCCATCCTAGCGAGGCCAAAAGAGCGTAGGAAGAAGGTTGATAAGATGGGTGTGTAAGGCAAGAAGAAAAACCTTGAAAGCTGTACACTGGATGGATCCCTGGACCCTATTGGTATTTATTTCTTGGGCTGCAATACCACCTGCAGGCCCCAGTCTGGGGCTGGATGCTGCAGAGAAAAGACAGCCTGATAACCAAGGGGGCAGGTCCCAGCCCTCAACCTCCACGGAGCCTTTTGGATGGTGAGGAAGGATGCTCTGCGCACACCACGGCACATCACTGCATGCATTGTCCAAACCAGTCCCCAAAACCAACATTTTGCTGTGAAAAAAAAAACAAAAAAACCAACAACAAAAAAAGCTCCAAACAAACAAAATGTATGGCGAAGGACTGCAACAAAAATAAGCCTTGAAATGGTCTTTGAGGTGGAAAGCTGCCGGTCCTCCCAAAGAAACAAGCAATGATACTATTTCTTGTGCTGTTCACAAAAGGTCAAACCTTTGTCCTCTGCTGGCAAGTGACGTGTTGGCATGTGGACCCCGAGTGGGGCTGCCCCACTCCCCCAGCCCGTGCCAAAATGGGGGCCAAGGGTGGAGGGTGCCACCGCCAGGCCCTCGCCTCAACGCCTGTCACCCAGATTGCGGTGGGCGAGAGATCAGAGGCGAGCGGCGGTATCTGCTCGAGAGACATCAGACGGCGTCAGAGCAAGGGTAATCCATTTATTTTTAGAGAAGTTTTTCCACTCAGAGATCATACACACTGCAGATCACAGAAACACATGCAAGCATGAAATTTAATTTTTAAGAATTCTTTTCCTGGGGCTTCCATGTAAAGCAGCAGTGAATGGGAAAAACTATCATCATGACAAGACAATTACAGAGGGGTTCTTTGCTAAGCATGAAACTTAGAAAAAAAAATGTTTAGGAAAAGGGAGAGAGAAAAAAAATAAAACCATTAGAAAAATAATTTTTGTCCAGTTGTCTTGTTCCACTGAAGCAGAATTAGACATCATGTCACATAAGTGACTTTTAAAATAATAATCGGCTTTAAAGTAGCCAAGAAAAAAAATAAAATGTTTGAGTTTGAACTACTTTTTGGCTCTTTCAGTGACACAGTGTGTATGCAAATGTGGAAACTGTCCGCAACCTCCTAAATGCTGCAAAACACACATACTTGTGCTTTTAGCATGAAAGGACTGGGAGACACACGTTAGGATTTGTGGGATTATGGTGAGAAAGCAGGAGTGATAACTTTGATGTTCTTTAAAAAAAAAAATAAATGGTGAAAAGACAGAAAACTCTGAGTGGTTTTTCTCTTCTTGGCAAAACCCCCCAGGAGAGAGCTAGCATGGAAAATGAATCCCCTCTCATCTTCCAGAGAGGCAATTCCTCCCCTTCCAGCCCAAGTTCAGCGACACGGCTGCGCGGGGAGATCAGATGCTGGGTGTCTGAGCCCTGCTTAGGCTGTGGATACACAGAGAGGTTCGTTTCTACAATAGGCAGCCACGTAAAACTTCTGAAGGAGCAAATATTCCTGCAAAATAAACAATTACATCCAGAAATGTAAAATAAAACCAATTTAGTATCATGGAGAAATGCGTGATTGCCGCCTCAATGGACATATAGGTGGGAATTTTAGCTCTGGGGGAGGTTTCTAACTTGCTGCAAGTTAATGCCAGTCCTTTCTTGGCATAGGTCTCTTCTGAGGTGGCAACAACTGCTCAGAGGCTTTCACAACAACCCTATTCATTACTGCAGTGTCCCAGCAATTTTATGTAAGAAATAAAGATTCTGGTAAAAAATCCAGCCCATCGATTCACAGCAGAGGGAATAAAGATGTTCAAAAATTGCTCTGAGAGTTTTCAGCTGTCCTTATTCAAGAAACAGGGGGTTTAGTGCTGGTCGCTTAGAAGGAAAAGGTATGAAGCAGAAAGTCTAAAAGGGTTTACCTTGATTTCACAGCACTGCAGCATCCCTTCGGGTCTCTCGTCCCTGCACCAGGCGTCATTCAGCCACAATCAAAGGTGGGAGCAGCACATTCAGCTCCTCCAGGTCTAGAGACAACGCAGCAAAATAATTTGTCAAATTGTCAAAACTTAACCGACACAGTAGAGGAGCAGACCTGGGAAATTTGGATAGACTGTGCCTTCACCCAGCCCTAATCTCACCATTGGAGGCTGTAAACATGATGGGTAAAGTGACAGTCTGGCTACAAATCTGTCTGGCAGCTTCATTAGACATCTTTCGCCTGACTGATTAAACTGCGTTTAAGTCCCACTTTCATTTTTTCAAGCCTTTTGTTTAAGTTAAAAGGTCATGTTTTCAAGCGAGTGATCCGCTGCCCTCTCCAGGCTCCCGCCACAATACAGTTACATTAGTACCAGTGTCGCACAAAGTGCACTGAATACGATCCACAGACACCAACAAGTGTCGCAGCCAGTGGAGGTTACAGAAAGGGGTTTTTGTCTCTTCGTTATATGCCACAGCAGGGATACAAGCTTGAAAAGTCCCCCAGCCTCAAACTTGGACTATTTCTGCACGGGGAGACTTGCAAAAAAGGACTTGCTACTTTTGCAAATTTATTAAAGCAGCCGGGTTTGCCCTGTGGGTCTCTCTCCACCTTGTTTTTGCTGCTGCCTTGAAACTTGGGAACTGAAAGAGATTTTTGGTGGTTATAAAAAAACCCCAAAACCCAGGACCTGGGATTTGGGGTCTAATGCTGCCAAGTGCTGAGTGCCATCTGTTCCCACTGTCTCCGAGCGGCCGTGGGGCTGCTCCAGAGCTCACAGGACGGGGTCCCAGCTTGGCGGCGTCCGACGGAGCGGGGCAGCTCTCCAGAAGATGTAACATGGCTTCTTGGGAGCGCTCCCAGTTTACACCTCTGCGTCTCTGGCCCGCAGACAGACCGCACTTAACCTGCCGTCCTGCAGCCAAGCGCTTCTCTGAGCTCTCAGAAAATAGCAAGTGCACTCGGAGCTGGGAGAGGTGTCCTGGATGGGTTTGAGACTTATGCATGCTTTGCTTCTAACTAAATCCAGGGAGGGAGTCCCTTATTATCTGTGCTGGGAGGCGATGATGCACTCAGCATCACAGTTTCTTATACCACTCTGATGCTGGTCTAAAAAAATCCCCCCAGCCTCACTCACACTTTTCCGTAGGATTTTGCTTGGCAGAGGGAGCACAGAGATGAACGGGAGGGTCAAGACTTGGAGTAGCCATTCCCAAGGAGGGTCATGGCTGAGCTGGCTGCTCCTCTCAGATGAAAAGCAGAAATTAAGGGAATTGAACAAAAGGACTGAAAAGCAAACGCTGGGTCACTGTCTCGGAAAGAGTCGTTGCGTCCTGCTGACAAATTTAACTCCAGCGTGAAGGAGTCACTTCAGTGCCTTGTATGAGAGCCCACTTTATACCAAGGGGATGGAAAAGTTGGCTGAATTTTTACTAGATAAGATGAGCCTTTCACAAGTGAAAGGTCACTCTGCCCAGTGACCTGTTGTGCCCTGCTATATTCCCTAAACTGCAATTTGGGTTGCCCAGAGAAGCTGTGGATGCCCCATCCCTGGAGGGGTTCAAGGCCAGGCTGGATGAGGCTTTGAGCAACCTGGGCTGGTGGGAGGTGTTCCTGCCCATGGCAGGGGGTTGGAACTGGATGGGCTTTAAGGTCCCTTCCAACCCAAACTGTTCTATTATTCTGTGATTCTATGAAATGTGACTTAATGAACTGAACTGTAGCATGGATTGCGACATTCATTGGGTCCTGTGCCCAACGTGCTTCCTCCCAAGCCTTTTTCTTTAAATCACATTGCATTGGAACTTTGGCTATGAAATTGGACACAAAAATGTGTTTGGCAGAGGGTTACTTCCCTTCTTCTTCAGGTACCATTAACTCCTCAATAGCCACAGAGGTTTTCAGAAGTGGTGGTGACACCAGAATCTCCCCGAAATAGTGTTTCCTTTGGACTGCAATGGGATTCACTCTATAACAAGCACAGGTACTTACCGATATTGCAAATACAACCCTGGCCATCTGCTGCATTTTTCACCTGTTGCAAGGGTCAAAGGCTGGTTTGGTACAACATCTGCATTATTTCTCGAAAATGAAGCTGGTTTTTCTGACCCATCAACAGGGAAGCTGCCGAAATCTTGCAGTGTAACCTTTGTTTTTAGGACTATGCTTCTCTGACTGATGTGCCTAAGATCCATGTGCAGGTATTGACAGGAGAATAGACCCTTTAGCCTTTAAGAGTACATCCTTGGCATTTCTATCTCGTACAGTAAGGCAAATCATCCTCCTTTTGCTCTGTTCCCCAGGCAGAAGATCTGAAAAGCAGAAGAAAATACAGAAAACACAGTAAAATTTTCCAAGTTGTATGAATTGCTGTAAATAAGCACAGAGTATGTGATCCAGCAACAAGTAAGAATATTTTGGGTATCGACAGGGCTACACCAGCATTTAAGGCTTTTCTCAATGGGCCTGCTTTTGTAAAGCCAGAGGACATTTTGCCGTTGAATGTTGATTTACAAAAATGCAATAAAGTAATTTTTCTTTCCCGATACCTAAGATAAATGCTTCTGAATCATCCTTTCCTTTTCTTCACAGAGGTTATGTTTTTTTCACAACTAGCTGACTATGAATAGGCACAACCATTCCAGTAAGCCACCAGTTTGAGCTGCCAACAATTATATCAGCTGTCCAGGCCCTTACGTGTCATTTAATACCTACTTTCATAGAGAGGGAGATGAAAAGAACAACTACAATAAGGTGCAGTTAATTATGGATATGTTTAGAAACAGTCTAATGAATAAACAATGTTTTATTTCCTCCGTCTATGACACGGTGGCAAATAATTAAGAATCAAAAGAATTCAAAGTATTAGGTAACCATCAGAAAACTTGCGCAAGATTTTTTTCTGCTCCAGTTTAATTGGTTCATTGTTCCCATGAACTATAAACCACGGGGTTGATAGCAGTGCTAAAGTTTGCTTCTATAAAGGAAGATTAACATACTCGGGAACTTTACCCTAATCCTTGTTTTGCGTTAACTCAAGCAGATTGGATTAGTAATTCTTACCTACCACCCACTAGAAGAAAATGGGTTTCTTTTCTCAGACAACTGGCTGCATTGTACCTTCATGTGCATTATCTGCACTGAGCATTCTGCAGGAAGAAATAATGTGAAGTGAAAAGGAAAAGAGTTTTACACTGCGATGGCAAGAAACAATCGCTGACATTGCAGAGTCTGAACTCTACTGAAAGGCTAGACCCATTCCTCCCCAGTTCATGTGCTGGTATTTCAGGCAAAAAAAAAATGAGAATAAGCCTTCCCTGAAGTTCTAATTCAGGAAAATCATGAAAACGTAGGAAAGTTGATTTACTAGTTCTGGTTTGGAGACCTGTGGGGTGCGCTGGCAGCGGTGCAGAGAGGGACCAGAGCTGGTTTTGGGTTCAGCTCTACCGAGTATCGGCTGTTAATGCGGGCGTTGCAAAGCCACCAGGTTCCCACATGCTCAGCCCTGCTAGGAAGTGGGGCAGTTGTTGCAGGAAGCATCCACCCCATCCTGGTGGTCCTTCCAGCATATGGATGTGGTGCAGTGCAGAGCAACCAGTACCGCCAGTACCAGCATAGATCTGATCCCATGGGAATATCCCACCGAAGAGTTAGATCCCACCCAGAGATCTGTCCCATCCAGCTGATATCTAATTTTCACTAATTGCCCCAACAAAGCTGTGTCCTACTTGTACTGAACTCAGCACCACATCTTCAACCCAAGAAAGAAATTGCAGTTACTAGCTCTGTTTGCAACTGCTTTTCTTGCAACTTTTTTTCCTCTTCAGAGTCTATAGCCCAGACTCCCCTGGTCCCTCTCCATACACAAGAGCTATCCCTTTACTCCAACAGGAGCAGGACAAGATCCCAATGAGAAATGAAGGCTGGCATTGACATGAGGGCCAGCAGAAAGACTTGTCACCATGCAGGTTTCTGTGAAGCTTGGCGAGTCCCAAGCATCCTCCAGATGCTTCACTGGGGAAAATTCCCTTCTTACACGTATGGACACACTTAGCCAGACCCTTCATCAACAAGTTACGCCAGGAAATTTGAGGAGGTTTTGAATAAGCAGAATCAAAGTCTTTTGCACAGTATTTATGAGCAATCTGATGCCCCAGGTGAACACAGCAGCTCCACGGATCGCATATGAAGGACCAAACCACACAGGACCATGGAAGAGCCCAACACAAGTGATGGTTTCTGTCCAAGCTCCATCCAACCACAAAACTGTGAAACTCCCACAAAATGTGGCAGCAGCACATAGAAGCAAATGCCAAGGTCCAGAAAGGCACCTCTTTGCTTTCTTCTTGGTGCTGGTTGCCTCTGCACCTCGACAGAGCTGATGGCCTTCCCATAATGATGGAAAACACTAATATCTAAATGGTTTTTCTCTTTTTCATTATATTAATCAGTGATTGTAACCAGGGAGAGTTTAAAAAATATTCAGTTACCAGGACTATAGGAGGCAAAGAGCTAGCAAATATATGTGCCCTAACCATTGAAAAATATTTAGTACAAGCACAACTACAGCAACAAGCTTTGTGCTAAACTACAGCAAGCAACAACAGGGCAAAGAGCGATGTTGCCTGCTAGCTGTATGTGAAGGACCCAGCTGGCTAAATGGTGGCCCATTTTAACCTGGATTTCTAGTTGGACCTTAGGAGTTATCAACAAATCCCATTTACTCCTATTTATTAGCAGAGAGGGATATTAATTCATTTCACCTAGGAGTAAAAGAGCACCTTGAAGAAGCTCCATCTATTCCCTCCTCATTCCAGCCCAGCGCTGTCTCAGGTGGTCCAGGACTGACCCTTCCATTAAGTCAAACTTGATATTTTGAAAGGCAGAAGAAGACCACCAGAAAGAAAATTATAGAGGTAATACATCATTTGAGGTACCTTGCCTCAGTATCTCAAGGGTAAAAGAAAGCACCTCCCTCCCCAGAGTAATAACAACAGCAAGAGACACAGGAGATGATTTTTGGGATGCAATGTACACGCAGTGCCTCCCACAGCAGGATCCTGACCTCATATAGACCTGCTCAGCACAATTTTAAAGCTCATTAGCTTCTACCCAAATTCATAGTGTGTTACTTCCCAGTGTCCAGAGAACAGCAAGAAAACCCCAGAGCACCCCAAGGGTCCCACAGACCTTGAAATGAGCCTGTGCATTTCCCTGGGGAAGTTTGGGGCTTTTCAGAACGTGTACATGAACCACTTTTGAGCTTTGTGCTGCTTTCACTTGAAACCTTTTTCTTCCCAGGAAAACCGTTGCTTCTGCTGTATCAATAAAAGAAAAATTAGAAGTGGATCAATAAATTACTCAGATGCTTTGTACTACCTGTTATGAGAGCTGCCAGTACGAATTTTCCACCTTCTTCCTTTTTCATGGTTTTCCACCAAGCTGTGCAAAACATACTGTGTATCACTTCCTTACTGTTTGGGATTTTATGAAGAAAAAAATGAATAGAGCCTCCAAGTACTAATTTCAAACTGTTGTAGTGAACTCTCCCTTTTTTAAATTACATAATAGAGCCTTTTGTCCTCAGTTTTCCATCTGTTTGCTAAGCATTTTTCACTTGAAGACTCAATTAGGACAAAAAAACCCCACACAATCATTCAATTCAAAAATTAATTTGGAGATCAAGGGACTGACTTAGGCCTATACCAGTGACTAAAAGCGATTCAGGCTTTGTCACATGATCCAAGAGAACTGAGCAACAACAGTTTAGCTGCTTTAATCCTGCTTAATTTGAGTGCAAAGAAATTCACATGTGCTACTAAGAACATTTCGCGAGTACACTGTGTCCATTTTTCTGGGTCCCCACGTCCAAAGACTTTGCTCCATTGAGAGCTCATGACATCCTTGATTAATAACCCCTGTGCAGACAAATGAAACACACACTATTTTGCAGAGGTAGCGAGTGACCTACTGAGAAAATATCCCGCGGAGGAAGAGGCGGTTTCAGATAACGCATTTCACAACAGGGATGATAACAAAACCAGGACCTTCAGGGGTTTTTGGCAGTGAAGCAGGTCCCACTGTGCCAGGGGCTCTATAAAGTGGAGATGCCATCAATGACGCAAAGAATATATTTAAAGAAATAATAAAGCTATATCACAAGAGGTCTTAAAAATATATAATTATTTTTTTATAACATTTTGCACATGCTTTGCACAGGCTATAGGGTCATTAGCAGTGAAAGGATTCCCCCTCACCAGTTATCACTACCCGGCATGAATGTGTGAACTCAGGGCCATGAAATGGGGTACCAGCTCACCTGAACCTTGGCTATAGCCTATATCAATGGGGACAGCAAAGCAAAATTTCATTAGACAAAGGAAAACTTGCAAAAAACCCATCCGGCAAACACAGGCGTACACACATACCCTTTCCCTCTCTAATGTTTTGTGCATTTGCAGGTTTTGGAAGACCTCAATTAAAGTAAGTTGTGAAATTTCCAAGAAAAAAAAAAAATGTAATCCCTTACAGTAAATGTGCTGTGACTGTTCTGGGTTCGCCCTGCCTCTCCCCCTTGACCGGTCTCACGGTGAGACAACATAATCTGAGAGATCAAAAAGCTGAAACCGGCCATGCTCGCTTTTCATCCTCCCTCCGACAAAGCAGTGGAGAGAACTTGAACTGCTTGATCCAAGCAAGGAGCCATGCTCATCCCAGGAGCTAGCAGTTCCCCCCGTTTCAGTAGCTGGCTGCCCAGTTTACATCAATTATTTTCCTGGACACAAAGGGGTCTCCCTGCAGGAAATCTCCCTTCCCAGGAGCATGACTGCAGAAGAGAACTTCTGATCATGTCCTGGGTTTACCCTCTGCCTACAAGAGAAGGGCAACATGAAGCTATAACATATTCCATCCCCCTCAATCCCTAGATGCGTGGTGAGGAGTCCCTAGGCATTGCGGGGAGCGGGTGGCAGCCCACCTGCTTAATCTGGAGAGGACAAAACTGTCAGTCTTCAGGTAAAAAAAGTGTGCTGGGGCAAGGGGGTGAAAATGGGGTGAGGGACCCAAAGAGGGTTCTGTGAGGGGGGTGAGGCAGTGGCCCAGGTTGCCCAGAGAAGCTGTGGATGCCCCATCCCTGGAGGGGTTCAAGGCCAGGCTGGATGAGGCTTTGAGCAACCTGGGCTGGTGGGAGGTGTCCCTGCCCATGGCAGAGGGTGGCACTGGATGATCTTTAAGGTCCCTTCCGACCCAAACCATTCTGTGATTCCATGGTTCTAAAACTCCTGGGCAGTAGCCCCAGGCAAGGTGGGACACAATGGCTCTGCTCCATGGCACATATTGTTCCCTCCTTGCTGCCCTGTTGGGACCTGGAGTCCTCAAGCTCATGTTTCTAAGTCCATGACTTGTCTGTCTCTGAAGGGCCCAATTTTCCGTGAAATGTGCAGGTGCAGATGGAGTCCCACCTCCAGTTGTTGCACAACAAGTGTCAAAGGCAGATCTAACTGGGATTTAGCATGGAGAAATCTCAAGGGCCTCTTTGTCCTCACCTTTGCCTTAATATACAGCTAGGTCAAGATCTGTGGTTAGCTGAAGTTTTGAGAAAAATTGCCCAGATACAGCCATTTGCAAGAATCGCTTCATTTAAATTACAACCTTAACCGCTGGAAGGTTGATTAAAGAGCCAACCAAACAAAAGCCACAATGACAACCATCCTGCAGGTCTGATAGAGAAAGAAGCCATACAGAAAGGTCTGTGTCGGAAACCCAACCAATTCAGCATCAAAGAGAGAAGAAATAACAAGCAAAGCTTGCCCTCCTCCCCTTACCCGCACGGTGTATTTTATCTCAGAGTAGCGGTGCTGGCATGGAGCCAGAGATCTCACCGTTAGATTCGAGCAGCACTGATTAAGAAATGTAACCAAAGTAATTAATGATGGGGGAGGACTGACTCCTGGTGCTGATGGCGGAGCTGGGATCTGACTCGTTCTTTGCAACAGTTAACCCCAGAAAGAGTCAATTAGAGCAGGACTTCCGAACCTTTTGCAACAGATGCTCTCACTTTCAATTAAAATGTCTCTCTAGGAACCCAGAGCAGCAAGTTTGAGTCAGCAGGCTGCACAGAGCATCAGGCTTTCCATGCCTTTGTAGTTTCTGACTGTATTTCTCTGACATGACAGTTTTTAATTTGCAAAAAATATTGTCTGGATTTCACCCAGGGTTTCAGATGAGTTTCAGTGCTCTTTGTGCTCTGTTCAATATTCTGGACAAGGTTCCAGCCTCTCCAGTATTAGCAGCGGCACTTGCTCTGATTTTCAGGACAACACTTGGTTCTCCCTGTTTTTAGGTCACTAAAGGTCCATGTACGTTAATGCTGGGTGAATATTCTGGACTGATGTAGGGCTGCAGATGCTCAGTTCTGTCTTCAGGATGGGTGCAGGTTTGTCCATGCTCAGATCGTAATGCAGGTTGGGTTTTGGAGCAATGAAGCTGACATTGGACTCCTAGATTCCTTCACATTTTGGTTCAGTTTGATATTCTGGCTAAATTCAGTAACAGCTCTAACCAGCTTTCCTCAATATAGAGCTAACGCATGATCCAGGAAATCTAGGCTGAAAAGCAAACTTTACCTGTTCTCCCTCTTGCATTCTTTATGTCAAAATAATAATACATGAGAAAATTGCAAAGGAATCTAAGACTTTTAAATTTTTCAATTTATTTTACTTTTTTTGTTGTTGTTTCTTGGAGGAAAACTGGGTGTTACTCAGCAAATCTTAATCCTCCCCAGCAAGTTCTGAAGACTCAGGAGCTTCTTACTCTTCCTCACTGATCTTACTGGCTCTGCCAGGGCAGACATAGATTGGCCCCTTGTTTTCCTTTATTTTCCCTTGAACTTCCAGACTGCCCACCTACTGCATATGGGAGACTCAGTCTCTACTTCTGTCCTTCAAGCTCCATTTTTGCTGGAAGTCTGCAGGCAGTTTCCACCCAGGCAAAAACTCCACTGGATTGCAAGGAGTCTCTGTGCTGTTTCCTTCACAAGTTGGACTTGGTTTTATTTAGTTTTGGTTTATGATCCTGTAGAAAGACAGCACTGTGCTGAGCATCAGCATCATAGTGGAGAGGTAAGATCTTAAGATTTATCCTCCATATTGGTCCAGACATAACCACCCTAAAAATCCAAACTGATGAATATTTACCTTATTGCTGGAGACACTCACACAATTAGTCTCCTCCTCCACACCCATTTTTCAGCACATAAAACCAAGGTTCATCTTTATGACACTGTTTTATGATCTTCATCTCCACTAGTGAAGACATTTCCTAGCCTTGAGGGTAGAGGCTTTGCTTTCTGTTGTCAAAAGTAGCAAGCTCAAGTCCCGTGGTGAGGGTCACATTTTTTATAATAAACCCTTCATATCCTTTATTATCTCCTTGTTAAATGGTTCCGTACATTAATTATGGTTATCATCCAATATATTTTACAATGAATGAAAATATTTCAACACATCTTTTGGCTGAAGAGGCGAAACATAATATACCATTTTATGAGTAATTTTCATGAAATTTTGCATGCATCCAGATCTCGTGAGGTAGGGAACACACTTTGAACTTTATAGCCTTCTCATTCAGTTTTCATTAATAATTTTTCCTTTAGTTCTCTATAGGTTTCTCTGGCATTGAGGGAACAATATCAGAGCCCTCCTGCAGCTAATTTAATATCTGTAAATTTCCATGGCTGATAAGCGACAGCTGCACAGACAAACAGAATAGTGAAATAGTGAATGTGGAAGAAAAAAAACTACAAATGAAAGTGGAGACTGCAAGATGCTATGAGATGATAATCACCGCAAAAAAGTTTGGCTTCATCAGGTAAAACCACTAGCAGAAGAACAGTGGTTATTATTTGTGCTCTAAAATAAAATAAAAGTTTTAAATTTGTTTGTTTTTCTCAAAAGTCCTTCCCTTGATAGTCGGAAAATGCTTTCTAGTGGAGTTTTTCACCAGCCCCTGTTCTGAGCCGTGCTCACCTGCATCCCCAGCTTGCTAGAGGCACTGGCAAAAACAGCCGTGTTTCCTGGCCCAATAAATCACTTTCTACCACACCTTTCTCTCTCCCAAAGCAAGGCTCTGACCCATACTCATCACTCAACTCCTCTACTCTAGACAACTAACCCCCAAATCAGGATCCAAGCCACCTTGCCCTCGTCAATCCTGCTACCACGTATTTCATGACCGCCTACTTGTAAAACCTTTGCGTTCCCTCTCTGAACTATGTACAATACAACTGCTTCCCCCCATCCTCCTCACATCCCTAAGCCATAAATCCAGCCCCTATTCATTGTGCTCCTGTCCTCCTATACGCTCAGGTGAATCCCACGTACTTTGGTGGCCACCTCAAAGGCTGAACACACCATCCTGGACAAGAAGCAGCCCTGTGGAAACCACAGACAAACCCAGCAGCTTTGCAGCGTCTGATGGTGTTGCCCTCTCTACATAAACTCCACCTTCAGTAGACACATTCATTGCAGCTCTACAGCCAAAAAAAAAAATCTTCCCACAACCTGCTCCACAACAGCTTGGGGAAAGAGCTCCCCTGGAAACGATACTCACAGGTCAATCCATTTAAGATATGTTTTTAAATCCTTGCCTGCACAGCACGACTTGTTCTCATGAACACTCCCAGCTGCACAATCCTTTGTTGCAGCCATCACACATAAGAATCACAGAAACATGGAATCACAGAATGGTTTGGGTTGGAAGGGACCTTAAAGCCCACCAGTTCCCCCCCCGTGCCATGGGCGGGCACACCTCCCACCAGCCCAGGTTGCTCAAAGCCTCATCCAGCCTGGCCTTGAACCCCTCCAGGGATGGCGCATCCACAGCTTCCCTGGGCAACCTGGGCCACTGCCTCACCACTCGCACAGTAAAGAATTTCTTCCTAGTATCTAGCCTAAATCTGCCCTCTTCCAATTCAAATCCATTACCCCTTGTCCTGTTGCTACATGTCCTTGTAAAAAGTCCCTCCCCAGCTTTCCTGTAGGCCCCCTTCAGGTACTGGAAGGCTGCATGAAAAAGTGTATTGAGATAGGGGACAGTATATTGTGGGTGGTTTAGCAAGGAGAAAGTCTGTGGAAGGACCGCAGACCTCGCTGCACTTAAAACATCACTCCACAGCAGACCGTATCCAGTCTGTAGAGAAATACAGGCTGAATTGACCAG
>NW_010118419.1:42309-48702 GCF_000699245.1 Pterocles gutturalis | reverse complement strand
CTCTCACTGGACCAGCCAGGTCTGGTCCTACAAGCCAACCCATCCTGGCCAGGCAGGATTAGAGCGTAACACTGGGTCACCGGAAAGACAGGATCTGCAGGAGAAAATAAATTCCCCTGGAGCCACGGGACCAACCATGGTGCTGGTCACCAGGACCTCTCAACAAGCAAATTCTTTTCCAATCCTGCAAATACCCAAAGCCCTGGCACCCGCAGACCCCACATCTCTAATTAAAAATGCCCATGAATACTTCAATAAACAACGTAATCCATCATGTTCAGGACATAATAAAGGGACACGGAGTGGAAAAGAAGCTTTGCCCCTGTCCCATGTGCCGTACTGTATGTGTTTCACCGCAGGGAAGCATGTGCTAATTTCTTACCTCTCTGCTGACTGCACTGTCCTTCTGCATAGTTGCTGCTAAACTGCATGAAAGGTATTTCTAATCTCATGACGGTGACTGAAAAGGGTTGAAGGACACAAATTAAGTCTCGTAGCAATAGAGCAGCCCAAGAATGGAAGGTCAGCCAGCTGACTCTTCCCAGAATCCCCTGAACAATGCAATTATTCATGAAGGAAATTTCAAATTATTTTCATTAGACTTCTGTTTTACCAATCTAACCAAAGTGATTAATTAGGGATTAAAATATTTACTCTGCACATGCTGCCTTGGCACGGCACTAGAATATTTAAGCATTGTGCTAAAAGGGTCAGCTGTCTCCAGTACTGTTAGGAATTCATCCTCTATTTTCTGTGTAAAAGGGCATTGACACTCATGTCTATACTACACTTAGGATCCCGTTAGGGACACAGAGAGAGAAATGAGTCTCTCTGCCTGCCCTTGTAGCTGCCTCAAGCTCCCCAACTTCTTCACAGGGCTTCTTGGGCTGAGAAGCAGACACAGCAGCAGCAAGGACTGCAGCATGCCAGGCAGCAGAGTGAAAGTTCAACATCTATTCTGCAGAACCAGAAGGGAGGGAGATGCTTGTGAGAACGTGGAAGGATCAGATAGAAAAGAGAGTGTTAGGATGGAAGACAGAAAAAACAAACTCAGATTTCAGGCCGGTTATGGATATCCTAGACAAGCCCGGCCACTTTTTTATCCTAACTCGTGCCTCAATTTCTTTGTTTTAATTTGGGGCTCACCAGCAGCAAGGTGAGAATTTGTCAAGCTCGGTAAAGAAGAGTGGTGCTTTGATTTGGGTCTGCCAGGGAGCAAAGCACTCTTCCAGTTAGATTATCAGGATGTGGCCCAGGGACAGGTGACACTATTTCATATTGTGGTGTGGACTTTTCACAAATGTTTGTCCTTCCCTGAGCTTTGAGTTAACATTAGGTACAATTAATGCACAACCAGGATACGGTGCACTCTGGAGCGGAAGCTTGCATTAGGGCAGGGATTTAGGAACCTCAGCCCTCTGAAAATAGAAACATGGACTTACCCAAAGTGTCAAATGCTTTCACTAGGTATGAAGGTTAGAGAAAGGATTGCTTTGCATCCCCCTGCGAAACAGTGTGCTGGAACTGCCTCGCTTGCTGCATTCCCTTTCCAGAGCTGCAACCAGCAACCCCAGACCAGAGCCTGGGGCAAATGCCAACTCACACTGACCTTCGGAGCCTCCTGGAATCGATTTGCAATTCATCCCTCACCCCTGATTGTCTAACTGAAGCCAAAGCAACGGGATATGTAACAAGGAAAGACTCCAAAAAAGGTGAACATGGGGGACCACACGCCTGACGGTGCATGGGGCCACGACAGCTCAGCCAGGCTGCCCAGGGACGGTCGCATTTGTTTCAGTGCTGAGGGTTCGAGTGGCTTTGCTGGCACGGCAATCTGACACGTCTCACGCAAGTGTGTGTTTCTGCAGGACAGTTAAAATGCATGGTACCTCAGAGCTGGCGAGTGCTGCCACTGCAACCTCACCAAGATGAAAAAGATGTATAACAGGATTTGCATTCCTTCCCAGACTGACTGCTGCAAGCAAACATTTCAGCACTTATTTGTTACCAATATTATTAGAAGCCTCAACCCATTTCCTGGCTGGGGCATGTTTCCTCGAGGGGACTGAAGTCACCTGTCACTTTCTTTCTCATGTTACTTAATCGTTTTAGTCCAAGCAGTAAGCTGCCAATCATATTTAATATTTAGTCACCTTGAATGCACTGCTACTGATTAAATAGACTGCTATTTCAGTAAACAACTGATGAGCGAATACTTACAGCTTCATTATAGTTATTCCACCCAATATTAGAGCTTTATTCATGTGTAAGTAAGTCCAAAGAATATTTAGGTCTTCTCCTATTTATTTCACAAACAACATTTTAATTGCTGCCATATTAGCAGAGCTATCAGTACTAATTGGATAATACCCCTTCAAAGATTTTTCTTATAGGAAACTTTTTGCTTGCATACTTTTAAAGCATCTTTGTTTTTTAGGATCTCTGCTTCTTACCCACAAAGAAATTTACTCTTATGAGTTTATCATCCAGGCACCTGTATATATTATTTGGGGGTCTGGGTTGTTGTTTGTAATATAATAAAAATAAGTGACTTCTACAAGAGGGAAGAAGAGAATAATAGGACAAAGCCTGTACTGCAACTCATGGCAGAAGCATGATGAAAAATACAGGTCTTCTGAGATCATCTATGGTGTTATCCATAGTACATCCCTACCCTGGACAATGTACTCCTGGGAGCTTGGAGGATGCTTTTAGAACATCCTTTAAAAGTTCAACTTATTGTTAGTAGACTAAAAGCAAGGGTTTTGCTTCCAGCAGAAAATATCTTACAGGGTCCACAGTTTGAGAAGTTTTGGAAAATGATGCTGCAGAAACAGATTGAAGCTGGACAGCAGGTTTTGAGATATTATATGTTTAATAAAGGTCTTTGCATACTAATGGTGCATTCATTGAGTGGGCTTGGCCAGGAAAGGAAAGGTGGAGGGGAAATTTCAGAAAAGTAAAGGTGCTTTGTGTCACCACCATCTAGGCAGGTTCTTCAGGACTTGCTTCTAGAAGGAAGGTTTTGTTTAGAAACTCAGCTAGGGCCATTTTTCAAGGGAACAGGTAATCCATGTGTTTGTTTCACTTCAGTGAGAGAACATGAGAAATTGTTACTTAAGGTTGACCCAAACATTCCTCCTTGTTTCTTCCTACCCACTCACCTCCTCTCCTTCCTCCCTCAGTTTTTCAGTTTGACCAATGAACTGCAAAATTAATTATTCTTACAACTCTATTAAAGGGTGACTTATGCCAGGCTGCTTACGGACAGTCTAGCTGATGTATATTAAATATCTCTACTTCTTATTTCTTTTTCCTTTTCTTTTAACATCTATCCTTTCTTTTGATAATTTCAAAATGCTCAGGTGCTTGTACGGTGCCATGAATTGTACAGGAAGCAAATACATGTTAAAATAAAATATGAGCCCTAGGAACACAAATAATAATAATAATGCTGAATTTGAACTGGAAAGGTACAACTGCCTATCACTTCATAATCAGAATTTTGTGTTACACACAAAATCTTTAGGCACACACAGTCTTCCCTGTGCACAGTGATGATTATCTATGTAGGAAAACAGCCTAAAATGCAAAATCCTAACCTTCATGCAACCAGTTAAGAGCAGCAAGCATACAAGTAAAGCATGAGGAGCACTTACATTGCCTTCTACTCCCCCTCACAGCAGCACACTGTCCTAGGATGCTCCACAGTGTAGCAGCAGAAGAGATCCATAGCCACTTCTCAGCTGGCAACAGCCCACCTTTATAGCCAGAGTGAAGCACTTCCAGGCTTTGGGCTGTTTCTAAGAAATAGCAAAATCTGAGCAAAGGAGAGTATAAAAGCATAGCTTCCATAGGAGAAACTTCTGAGCACAAGCAAGGACGTGGTGGGGAGACACATCACACACAGCTGGGGGAAAGCAGGGTACTCACAGGCAAGATTCAGCAATTAGGATAAAAGCATCAGCTGCTGCTTTTTGTAGCTCAGTCAGATCTTCCTGATTTCTCAGGAAAACTCACTAGCCTTACCATCATCTTCTGTAAACTGTGCAACCGAGAGGGTAGGGGACACATGGCTTAAGAAATGAATGATGTGATCAACAGAATTAGTGTTCAACCAGAACTAACACCTTGTTCTTTTGTCTCTCCCCATCCTCTCAAGGAGGTCTGGGCTTTGGTCACTGTCTGCTGGGGTCTGTGAAACTCACTTTTCCAGCAGAAGAACTTGAAGATGGAGAAAGGCAGAATTTTAGCCTGGGCAGAGGAACCCCAGCTGCCTCTACCATGGACAACGCTATCAAGCCTGTGCTTTTGATGGCCACAGAGCCATGAACGGATCCATCCGTTCCTCTATTAGAGACTACCTGTCCAGCTATGAACCAGCAAGGCTGTAGGGTTCACTGCAAATGTAAAACCAAGAGGAAACAGCTGGAAGTAGTCATGAGGTGTTCTTGGTCCATGGGATCCAAGCTGGGCATTTCCAGAAGAAATCACGCAAGTGTAGGGTCCGGCTGTATTTACATCACATTGGAAGACATCTAATGCACTTGGAAGAAGCTAAGGTGAGCACCAGGCAGTGTCTTGCATTGCAAGAGACAGAAATGTTCACAAATCCTGCCAGATACTCCTCTTGGTTTGTCTCAGCTCCAGTAACACTGACCGTCAGTTTGAAACACAGACGACCCAAGGATCAGATAAGTTACGATGCTATGAAACTTATTACATCATCTTAAGCAGTATTTCAGGATGTAGAATATACCCACTCTTCTTAACCTGACTGAAAAAATATTTTTAATCTCATTTAATTCAAACAGGTGTGTAGAAACATTCACTTTCCAGACCAGCCAAGACAGCTGGCAGGAACAAACATTAAAATGTTCAGAACATCTTAAAGAACAGTGTTAGAGATTTTTATTGTTGATTTATAACTTTGCTTTAATCAACTTTTTATCCATTGACTCCCTTGCAAGTTCCAACCAATATAATTAGCACTATCTAAATTAGTTATCACTCAAAATTACTTCCTTCTTGGAAAAAAACAGTTTTATTTTAAAATTATAGGTGTTGCCATAGGCTATGCCAGAACTATATGCATGGGCACATTTTAAGTAGATAATATTTTTAATCCTAATTAAAAAAAAAAAATTCCTCCCCTCCATAAAAAGTTAAGATTTGTGAATGACCTTATTTTCATTTTGATAGACTCATGGCAACAATCAACTGATTTTCATTCATATACGTACTCTGCACCTTCCATTGAAATTTTATATTGTTCAGCTAAGCTCTTATATAAACTGAACACATCGCCATTGTCAGGTTTATTCTCATTTCATTGCACACTTGATAGAGAGCAGAGAAGCTAACATTTCCAAAGAGTGCCTGTTTCAGAACCTGTTATTTACACACTGCCATCAGTAAGCAAGATCGTCTTCAGTAGGTGCCAAACACAATCAATTCCTATCGATTGCTGGAAGCAATAAGCTGAAAGAGAGTAGATTTAGATTAGATGTTAGGAAGAAATTTTTTCCTTTGAGGGTGGTGAGGCACTGGCCCACGTTGCCCAGAGAAGGTGTGGATGCTCCTGGAGGGGTTCAGGGCCAGGCTGGATGAGGCTTTGAGCGACCTGGGCTAGTGAGAGGTGTTTGAACTGTATGGTCTTTAAGGTCCCTTCCAACCCAAACCATTCTATGATTTTATGATTTCAATGCAAAGTGCAAGTGTTCAGTACATCTGATAAAACGTTGGCCAGCTCACAGCAACGTGAGCTGAGAATGGAGATGGTAAGACACCAAATCTCCCAGATGTGGCTTTGGACCCAGGACCCACCCATGGTAGCTAGTCCTGGGTACTGGGTAACCCAGCTGAGCCACATCAAAGGGACCAAACTGAGTAGTCAAAAGAAGTCCACAAGATTGTTAGCTGGCTTTGAAAATGTTGACCCTGATGGAAATTTTTAGGCACCCAAATTTGAAAATACCTCCTGGAGATTTTATACATCTTCACATTGCTCAAGCCATTAGAAGGCATGCAAGCTCAACACTACTGCAAACAAAGCTGTTTGTGGGTCTGCTCTGAGCAGATTTTGGGAACAAGCTTTAGTTGTTGATCTCCTGATATCTTAAATCAATGTGAAAGGGGGCAGCCCCGGCTCCAAATCTGAATGTAACTGATAGCCATGAGCTATACGCCGTGTTCTTGGTCCCCAAGGGGTGGAGATGTCCAGGGAAGAGTTTAGAGGCTGAAGATGACAAAGGCTCTTTAGAGATCCCATTTCTCTGTGGAAGGATCTCCTGGTTACTGGGGGGATGTTTGCCTTGGCACTCCTTGTTGGCTGTCTTCCTCTTAGAGAAGAATTTGAGTACACCCCTTCACCTGCACAGCACCTGCTATTTA
>NW_010118419.1:0-42278 GCF_000699245.1 Pterocles gutturalis | reverse complement strand
AAAGAAACATGGGATGGAGATGCTGGAGAACAGCCTGAACTCTGAGTACAGACTCCTTCAAACACAGAAGAAGAGCAGGATGAAGCACAGGATGAAGGATGTTGGAGGAGACCTGAGCAAGACAGGCTGTGGGCACATGGCTGGATGTTTGGCTGCAGTGCCTCGTCTGGGAAAGCATCAGTCTTACCGAAAGATCGTTTTAATTCTTGCACCCCAGTGTCCTTTAATGTTATGCTGCAGTGCAGGATACCCGAATCAGCATCATCATTCACTCGGTTCTCGCAGTAACTCTCTGCAATAACATCCATCACAAACTGCCCCTTCCATGTATTCATCCTTCAGTCCCGCTCCCTCTCTCTCCCCCAGTTTCGTGTCACAGGAGTCAGAGTAGGGGGGGTGGGAGGTGCAACAGGAATCAAAGCGACCTTATCATTTCAAGGTATCATTTAAAATTTGGTAAAGAGAAAGCTGAATAATTTCCCACAACCTGAGGGCAGTGCTATCTTTCATCCTGACTTGTTCTGCTATTTACAAAAAACTGCATAATTACCAGAGCAAATGCCACGTCACAGCCTGCACCTGCTATGGGCAAGATAGAGAACATGTTTCTGAAACTAATAATTAAATAAACCCATCCATCAATCAGCTTCGTGTTAGTTTTGTAGCTTCTGTGTGCTTTAAAAGGAGCAAAATGCATTTGTGCAAACTAGCTTTCTCTCCACATTTTAATGGAAATTATTGCATGTAAACTAGCTTTTTTAAGAACCACGAAGCAGATGGATGTGGTCTGAAAAAAAAAACAAACAGGCAAATACACCCACTGGAAAATCAAAAAGACAAAAACGCAAAGTCACTGTGTGTGTAGTTATCTGTATGCTATGAAATGGTTCTTTTTAGCCTCAGCATCTGAATATTCCCAATGGAAATATTATTATAAAAGACAACAGGTTGTTTCAGCAGAACTGATCAAAAAGTGTGATTGCAGTTGCAGGCATGGTTTCATGATGTGACTGACAATTCTGAGCAAAAGAATTATTTTTACCCAGCAGCTCAGTCTTGAATGGAAGAGCCATCCGGAAAGGGGTGAAGATGCTTGAAATCCTGGGAAGCAGTGAGAGGGTGAGGATGTGAGGAGAGGATTGACTGCCAGGAAGCATCTTCTCTTCTACCCTTCAATTCTCCTTTGAGCCACGCCACTAACACTGCTGCAAGATCTGCCAAGAGGAGTATCCCTCCCAGGCTCCGTTCAAAGAGAGGATTCAGGCTTTCTCTGGGGCTGTAGCAGTTTCCTGATGCAAAAATTCATCCTAGCCCAAACCAGGGTAAGAGATGGGTGCTGGACCTTCACACAGATGAGCCAAAAGCTTAATGGTTGGGCTCCGATATCTAGACATACCCCACATCTGTCCACGTGCATCTTTCTACATCTTTTCATTGTGTATTTTCCTCTCTACCAAACTGCCATCTGTGATGCACATTCTGTTTATATTGTGCTTTAATGTACAACTAGGATGAGCAACTGAATGGGACATTTATCCTGTGTCACCACTGGAGAGAGCCATATGTCATTGCTTCTCTGTCAATGGACACATTTACAGTAGTAAGTCATTCCACACCACAATTTCAGAAAGTTGCATGCAAGGTGGGATTATGAGGATTAAAGGGGTGGAGGGCTCTACTTTCCATTAAGGATTTGCTGACAAAGAATCTGTTGTCAATTAATAGTTTAATAGATGTTTTTGTAAATTAATTCTTACTGAGTTGGGTAAGGCAATGATCGCAGTTTGCAAGCCCACAGAGCACTCTGGTCTGTGGTATTTACAGCTGCGTTTTGCAACTCTTTTTTTTCCACAATTTTCAATGCTTAACATTTTGGTACAGTGGTCTAGTCCCTGCCCAGTGCATTTAAACCAGTTGCCAATGTTGTTCTTCTTCATCACCTTCAGAGACCTCTCAGAAGCACTTCTTGGACAATTTCGGAAACCCTTGCTTTGGACCAAGCAAAAATAAACGGAACCTGACTTCAAAATACTATTTTTTATAGCCAATTAAGCCTTTACGAAATACTGAAGGTTAATTTCCTGAAACACAACGTAGCTAAGAGGCATGCTTGAAAAGGCACCACATCCTAAATGGGAAGCAACAGAAATGGTTCAACAAAATCCCAACGGATGACTCTTCCAGGCACACACCTCAGGAAACACCCTTCATAACCACCTCTTCAGACAGAGAGGAAATGACTTCTAGGAATGATTTACTTCCTTTCCATTTCAATACCCTAGATATTTGTAAACTCTTCCTGAGATTTGCGGTGGCTCCTTATTGACATTCCTGAGAGAGAACACTTTAATTCACAAAATATTATTCATCAAAAACATTACAAAAATGACAGTTTTATTCTGATCCTAATCTATAAAGCTTTTTGTCTATCTTTAAAGCTATGGTTATCTTGAAGTGCTTAGTCTCATATTCATTGCTTTTATAATTGGACAACATAGAACAATGGGAGATTTACTAGTTTATTAAGAACGAAAATGAATGTAATCCAATATCACCCTTTGTTGAAAGCCACCTACAAAAGAATTGCATGAGGATGTGAAATGAATAATCTTTCTTGGTTTTCTCCTCTTGAAATCACTATAGTGCCTTTCCAGAGCATAATAAGTGGCAATATGTTATGGAAAATTACTGCAAGTCTTACCAGGTAAACAAGTTCAGGAGATTTTTGGGAACTGGTGCAGTTTATTTCTGTCAAATGTGTTCACAGAGGAATCCTTTTTTTTTTGGGAAATGATCCTGATGGTCCAGGCTTAAAAGAGAACAATCTGGTTCTTGTTCTACAGACAACAATATGGTCATTCAACCCAAACGCATTTGTCTTTTTCTCACCATTAAAGATGGGCTTGTGTGTGGACCAACGTTTCTAAGGTGGGAAACTAAAAATTATACCAGAAAATTTAGGGCAATTCAGCACCAGGAAATAAAACAGAAAGAATTATCTCACTTCACAAGATCTAAATCATCCTCTGCACTAGTATCATTAGTCCTTTAAAGACCAACTGAATGATGAACCCTGAGCAGGAGTCAAATCTTCCGTGATAAGAGTAATGAAAAAATGGGACCAGTGTGTCCCAATGATGCGTCAGAGTTTAAACCAAGTAGTCAAACAGACGAAGGGATTTTGATCCTTCCTTGCCAAGGACAACAGTACCTTCTCAAGCCCTGAATCCTTTCTAGGTTGAGATGAAGCTGGAATAGGTTGAAAAAAAAATTCACAAATCCTGTTTTGGATGAAAACGGGCTTTGATTCTGCAGTGAGCTCAGAAAGTGTCTTTACCACCCTGGCCTCCTGAAGCCTGCTTCAAACCAGAGGGTCAGTTTTCTGCTGCAGTGCTCTACCACTGTTCAACTATACCATTAATTACAACATTTTCTTCCCTAGCCCTTCAAGTGCTTTTATAAAGAAAGAAAATGACACTATGTTTGTTTTACAATCAGAAAAACTGAGGCACAAAAAAGCCAAAACATGACTTTCTCCTTGTAGACTGGACCTTGAGACCAGATCAATGCAAATTATTAAGAATAATTGTTGCCTGATACGAGGAAAGGTTGGTTCTCTGAACCAAGTGGTCACCAGGGATGATTTTTGGGTTTGATTTTTGGCACGTGTGTTGTTTCTTCAGCTGTAAATGAGTCCTGCTGGCTGTGTGAACTGCTCACCAAAGAGGTGTCAGCCGGTCAGTGCTTGATCACGCACACGACCTGTCGCTTGTAGGATATACATCCCTGGGATGTCAATGGTGAAACAGTACTTGACTTCCCTGAGTGCCTCTTTCGACCACTCGATGATTTCCCCATTACTAGCAATTCTCATCTTCAATAATCTGCCTTTTCCTATTGAACGCGAGAACAACAGAGCCACCCATGCCCCTTTGCTGTGTTTGGTGTTCCTGGGAGGGCTGACCATCTCCCTGCCAGCTCAACCAACTCTCACCCTGCTCTGTAGTTTCTGAGCTTTGTTGTGATAGAAGTGAAAAATGCATCAAGCTACTCGGAGCAGAACTTCAGGGAGATATTGAGAGCTTCAGGAATGGCACCAGAAAGCAGAAGTGTAATAAGTTAAATCTTTAATTTTATTTTATTTAAGGTGGTGTTTGTGACAGCCCTTATTCCTACCTCATTTTCCTGCACCATGATCTTGTGGTCTTCTCATCTCCTAGGTGAACAAACAGAATACTCGTGCCCACAAGAAAGATGGGAGAAATCTCTTCTTCTGCAAGACAGGGTTCAGCTCCCCACCTCCAGGAGGGCTCTGGGCTGATGTGTCCCCAGGGAGCTGGGAAGAAAGATGGGAAAGACTCAACATACAGACTGCCATGGCTCAGCTTTTCACTAGTACTGGAAATAAGCACCAACTGCCACCAGGCCAGTGCATTTAAGTCCTTTCCACGCTGAAAGTCAGAGCCAATGTGCTGAATTGGAGCCAAAGGCTCCACTGACCTCAGGAGTCACTGACAAACCGATCCTACAGCATCTCTGCTCATTTACACCCTGCAGAATATCTGGCTGGTTCTCGGCAACGCCTCAAAGGGGGACTGTCACTTCAAGCTCCCTCAGGCAGATCATACCTCAGATCATTTATCAAGTTAAACTTTACTCATTGGCTTAAAGAATAAATATACCTTATTGGCGATTTTTCTGCCTCATTGCAGCTAATGGCAGGGCAAGATGTCAATTGTTTCTTTCCTCAGGACTCATATGCTCTTCCACTTTTCCTCATAGATGCTTTCTTATATGGAGTAAAAAATGTAATGAATAAATTGAAAAAAAAAATGCTTGTAGACCCAAAAGAAAGAATGCATCTATTATAAAATAAAATCTCTTTTAGTAGCTATTAGAATGCATTAAAAATATTCACAGGACTCTCCCCTCCAGTTATGTTGCGAAAGCCATGCAAATAATAATTGTGGCTAAGTGCACTACAGTGACAGTCAATATTGTACTTCCCAAGCTAGTACTCATTATTCTTTATGGAACTCATGCATTTTGTGAAAGATCAAAAGATTTACATATCATATGGAGTGCTTTAGGGAGTGACTTGCTGTGCATTTTAAATGCACAATGTTCCACAGCCATTTAAATACAGATTTCGTTTCTCTCTTCTGTGTGATATTAAATTTAAAAAAAAGAGGGAGAGAGAGACGAAATCGACTTGGGTACCTTTGTTCACAATTTTAATTTGGTTCCAATATAGAATTTTAATATTTTTATGGGATGTTATTGAATAATCTGCTAGCCTCAGCACTGGCTTTTGCTTGGGAAAGAGATGAAAGAAATCAATTTTTTTTTTTTTTTATGAGCATAGAAGGCAAAATCATCTGCTTTTCCATGCCCTGGAGAAAGGGACGGATTCTGACACACTGCTTGGCCTCCCTCCACCACTGACTTCCCTGAAACCTCCCCTGGTTAGCCTGGTCCATGTTTGTGGGTGGAGGGCAGCAGTAAATGAAGAGGAGGAGCTGCAACCTATTTCCTTACTGCAAGAAAGAAGGAAAATGCTGTTATTGTTGTGCTGCCATGGGCTGTGGGAGACAAGGTGGCATCCTTCTGCCATGGTCTGCTTGCGTGCCCTTGGGTGAGCCACTGCACACGGGTCCCTCTGTGCAACACAGAGACAAAAGCACTTTTTCACCTTGCCAGGGTGTTGTGAGGATAAAAAAATACCTTAGGGACACCTGAAAGGTCATTTACTATGGTAATATGGCCACATGGCTGTGCAGAGGGGCCTTTGAGGCTGTATTTGCCATGACTACACGCTACTCTACGTATTGGTGCTGCTGAGATCTGCCCTTTAGGACGTGACCAGCTGTGGAAGGATCAGCTGCTCAGACTGGTCTCAGCCCCTCCATCTACTTTCTCTGTCCCTGTGGTTGTGTCGTGGGGCCAAAGATGGGGGCCGAGCCCTGGGTACAGGGGAGGTGACAGGCAGGGGACTCCTTCTTGGATGTTTCCCATCTGAAGGTAAGATGGGATCTACAGACAGCCTGAGCTACACTCCTGGGAGAACTGGGAGTACACCAAGGTTGGGATCACTCCTAAATGTAGGTTTTTCAGAATGGTCTTTGTGACCAAAGGATCATAGATGAACATCATTTTTAGGTGGTATCTAAAGGAAGGATGAAGAGGACAAAGCTCTGGGTCATTCTGGGTCTACTCACCAACAATGTGAGGAGTTGGGCACCACCCAACAAACATATCTACAGCAGCGAGATCGAGGAAATGTGTCTCCATTCCTCCTCTGAAAGAAGAAAATAAAGGTTTCTGAACAAGCAATTAGCTCTTTATTTCTATGAAAAAAAAAAAGAAAGTGTTTCATGGCCAGGAAATCTACCCAATTTCTTTGCTTCTGGTACATTCTGCATTCTTTTCCGAATGAAGCAAACGGAAAATCTCTTTAATGAAGCATAACTATGTTGTGATTGAGGATTATTCTGTCTAAATATTGACTCAGATAACATGTTCTCAATATGAAAAGACCATAACCCATGAATCTGGCATCAAAATCAGGAAGATTAACAGGAAAGATGATTTTTCTGGTTGTCTGAAGAGAAGTTTGACATAGCCAAGGCAACAGTCAGAAACTTTTCTCGTTATTTATGAGATCCAGCCAGAGAGTTCTCAAGAGGCTGTAGCAGCTTTCTTGTTCCACTGGACCTTTGAAAGCTCAGGGAAAAATAGCTCTGTCCTTCCCTTGCTGGTTAGCACAGAGACAGGACCAGAGTGGAAGGAATTTCTGTAAAACAACCCCATTGGAGCAAAGATTAACCAAGGAGTCTTGCAAGCCCCATTGAAGTACAACTGCTGGCTCTTTGGCCTGCACCTGCAGGTAAAATCAGAATAAGTCAGGCATATGGATACTCATCCTGGCCTAAACAATCCAGAAGAGGAACAGATTGACTGGTGCTTGGGAAAAGAAAAGGGTAATTAGAGCAAAGGGTGTTTGGAAAGTTAACTCAAAGGGGAAAAACAAATTGTCCTCGACATAGTTGGTCTTCTGCCAATTTGTACGGTGTGATATTTTCTCTCTCTTATTCAAAAAGCACAGATTTGTGTTTCTTTAATAAATGAGCTTTATTCTCAAGAAAGGTCCTGTTGTGAGGGAAGGCACGTGAAAGATTTTTGTTCTATGCATTACAGTCAGGTCCAGAGAAACTAGCTCAAACAAGATCCTACTTTGCTAAAAGATAAACAACAGGAGTGAATCGCTGCCCCAGAAGGCTTATCACATGGTGAGGGAAGGCACAAAAAATGGGTAGGACACCACAGTTCTGTTTGTTGGGAGCACAGACCTTTCCATTGCTGTCTGCAACCAGCAAAGCAATGATACCTCACAGAGAAATACCATCTCCAGGGCTAATCAGCTGTCATGGAAAAGGATATCTCAGAAATATGCACAAGTAGACAGAAGAGGGTGAATTTTTTTTGCACAAACAATTAACAGAAAAACCTTCCTGGGAAGAAAAAGAGGTCCCCGAGGAAAGTATGTAGTTCCTTGGTCCAGGGGAGTTTTTGATCATTCTTATAAATTTGGAATTTAAAAAAAAAGTCATGACAACAGACAACTGTGTCAAACAGATTTTCTAGAACAGGTTCACATTACTCTACAACTCCATCTCCTCTCCATTCCTCATTTGTATAGAGAGTGCTTTTAATTAAAGAAAAATTGTCTTTGAAAAGAGAAATTCCACTTCCAGCTGCGAGCTCTCTCATTCCTCATGGGGTATCACCAGTGCTATGCACGGCACATAAGTCCTTCGGAATAGGTACAAAGCATTTGTAAATATTTCTCTATAAGACTCTGACATTGTATTTCCACCTTACCACCTGTCTAGCCCACCTAAACTTTCAAATTTTAGCACTGTTCTCACTGTAAATCTCCCAAAGATGAGCTCTGCAATTCCAAGGATTTCTAGATGGACAGGCAGGAGAAGTGTGCGGGTTAACTAACTGTTTGTAAAAGATAAAATTAATATTCTCTGTAAAAAACAACAACAACAACAACAACAGGAGAGACACAGAATAATAACCCAGCAGATCTCACAAGCCAATTGCCAAAAACCTTTACAGTGATGCTTTGTCTTCCCACCAGCTGCAGATCCCAGCCCTTATTTCAGGCTCTGCGCTGCAATACTGGGATTTCCTTTGCACTAGAAGGAACTAGAAATAAAAGAAATACAGAAATGTAGAAGCTGAAATTAAAGTGGAAGAGCAGCGGGAGCGCGGCAGTAGTGGTGTTAATGCTGAAGTATTCCCTGGGAGCGCGAGCTGGCAAGTGTAGTGGACACCCAGATATTTGAAATGCAGCCAAATAATTTGGCACATCTCTAACTGGCACAAAGCAGTCTTGGTAGAGCTTCCTACTGCTGCTGGCACTTTTACAGCTGTCTTTCTTCATCTTGTTCTTCCCACTGCAACAGCTACTCAACAGGTGTTTCCACAGACACAGTGTGTTTGGCAGCTGAAACCCTTCAATATTATCGCTGAAATACATTTTTCTCCCTCTCAACAGCATTGCTCAGGTCCGTTGCCCAGAGGCTGGCATGGCAATGGGGACAGCTGACCAACTGGATTTGGGAACAGGGGGCTGTGTGTTTGGGCAGCCAGATGTACAAGTCGGGAAAGCAGTTGGAGAACATCAATGCTTGGCGTGCCCCTGGGAAGCTGGAGCAATGCTTTCCTGAAGTTTATCTGGAACCCATCTTCTGCTCACCTGGGTCTTCCCTGGTTTTTTCTGTTCTTTCCTGAAGATCTCTTAGTCCCATGTCCATTTTCTTCATTGCAAACAAGTCCCCAGACCTTTGGGCTCCCTGTCCTTGATTTTTCATAAGGATTGAGTGTTTGCTCAGATCATGATGGATTTTCTCTGCCCAACCCTACTCAGCCTTTGGTCCAAATGTGCTTAGAGAAAAAGACAGGAGAGCTCAGATCCTGGAGGAAACCTGGGAACTGCAAGATTTTCAGACACAGAAAATACCCAGAGAGATTCAAAGGTGAGTCCCTTCCGAGCAGAAGTTCATAAGAACATTAAAATTAACAGTTAACTTGTTTTGTTTTTTCAGCTTACCTCTGTAGTTTTTGGCCTTGAGTACTCTTTTCTGCTTTCTGACCTCATACACACCAAAGCAGTCTCAGTTCTTTCAGCTCTGCAGACCATGGTTTGATGAATGTCATCTTCTTTAGGTCTCTGGTACACGGTATATGTGAGAGAAACAATGCTGAATGGCTTTCTCATGGGATTCTGTGCGAGGTCACAAAAAGAGAATTTTTTTTAAAAATATCTTTTACTGAAATATATACACATACACATGAAATTAAGAATGGCCATGCTGGTTCAACTGAAAGATCCATTTGATTCATGATCCTACCTCCACCAAACCTGGAGGGCAGGTTTACGAACCAGACTGATGTTTCCATAGTACATTTTCCCAATGTGCAAAAATTTGCATCTCAGAAACTTCCAGACCAAGAGGAAGATGGTGCTTAATAGCTCCCGAACAACTGCCTTTCCATGAATTTATCTGCTCGCTTTTTGAACTTAGGTGAGCTTAGAGCATCCACCAGGTCCTGCATCTATGACCCAAGAGTTTTGTGTGGTGTCTCTAAGTCTTGTGTTGGAAGAGGGGTGGAAAAATGAATTTCCATCCCTCTCTGCTTCTACAGCAGCCGTGATTTCACGGGTATGGTTTTACCAGCATGTGCTCCTCCCTTTTCCACCAAGTGATTGACACGGGTCTCCAGAAATATAAGTATGGAAATGTCCCCGTGGATCTTCACTTTCTTCCCTCCTCAGAACATCTCCCCTCTCTGAAGAACCAGAATAATATTTCCAGCCCCTATTTTATCTATATTTATATATCTGTATGTAGGCATACGCTTGCTAAACTAAACTAGGGCAATTAAAGAACATGTCTCATGGTATCTCTGCCACAGAATAAAACAGCACATTAAATCTTTGTCCGGAGCATCGTCAGCGCTCACTCTCTGATTAGGGCCCGAAGGCCGCAAGGCTGTTAAAGCCCTCTTTCCACTCTCCCCAATGTTGCCATTAATATGTAAAAGCTTAAGCTTGCTAAAGGGATTATTTCCCATCCTATCTGATTGTAAACTGGCATTTCAATGATTACATGTATCTTTTTGTCATTTTCTCGTAAAACATCTTATTCTCGAACAGCATAATTGGCCTCTTACTAATGTTTAACGAATGATTAAATCAGCATAAATGCAACATACAGCTCTACATGGAAAGCATGTTTGCAACCTCCAGAGCTACAGAAATGTATTTTTGCTATATAGGTTTTAAATCCTTATAATTTTCTAATTATGGACTTTCTGGTATATTTCACATTAAGTACATGGGAAAGTAAATGTGAATTTGCCTGTATGAGCTCAGAAGCAATTCAGTCACTTATTATTCTGTTTGCAATTTCTAACCTACGTATTAATAACACCTCTGTGGTTTTCATTTAAGTATATTATATAATCTTCCTAAATTAAAAGCCAATTAAAATCACATAATTGCAGAGCTCAGGCAGGGAAGTCCTTGTAGAGATGGCCAAGTAAGGACACTTCTTTGCACTGACACATCCCATTAACCAGCCTCACGGAGAGACTCGAGGTTTTGCCCAGGCAAAGGAGTCCAAGCGAAAAGAAGCAACAAAAGTTTATCTGAGTGTAAAGAGAAAGGGAAAGGTATTTCTTCAAAGGAGGGAGAAATATTTAGGAGAAATGCAAATCCTGTGGAAACATGACAATGATCTCAGGAGTCACAGATGTAAGAGTAGTTTAAGAAAGTCCACTTTAAGAAAGGCCCCTTAGCTGACAAAAAACGGACACGTAAAACTCGGATATGCTATTACCAGGGTGCCTACAGGACCCCAGCATCCTGTGACAGTGGAAAAGCCAAGTAAAGTCCTAGGGTATATCTGGGCAGATATAGCCAACTGAGTTGGGGAAGTGTCACTAACCTCTCCAGGGACTGGTAAAGCAGGTGAGACATTCAGGAGACACCCTCCCATGTCAAAAAGTACAGAGGAGAGTGAGTCAGGGAGATGGGAATTTCACTCTTCGAAGAGAAGATGCAAAACCATTCAGCTTTCCCTGTAGAAATATGGCAGAGAAGTAAGCATAACAAAGCAAAGAAGCCTATTTAGACAAAAAAAAAAAAAATGACATTAGCACAAGAATATATGAGAACAAGCCAGATAGTTCTGGGGTAGAAATTAAGTTATAGCTCCCAAGCACTAAGGCCCTGAAGCAGCTCTTGGAAAGATGCTGCAGGGCCAAGCAAACACATGGGGTTTAAAGTGAAGCTGGATTTGTTTATGAGGTGGGTTGAGGGGTCAGTTTTCCCTTCAGATCTGCTACCTGCACTGTTCAGAAAAAAGGTTTGTCTGCAAGATCAGTAAGCAAAGTGACACCGTGTAACAGCGCTCTTGAGATGTGTAGAGCACGCGCCATGGGTTGACCAGCTCTTCTAACCAGGCAAAGACACAGCCCACACTGAGCTCTACCAGAGCTGAACACCCGAGCCCTCCAGCATCCTTCAGGGTCATTTCCATGCCAGGTACTGTGTTCTGCTCCAGGTGCATTTTTATCTAAATGCATCAGATGACAGCCAGGGTTTACATGGGGTGGTCAAGGTTCATGAGAGGTGAAGTCCATTGGATGGAATTGTCAAAGCCCTGTTTGAGAGTAATGCTGTTGCAAAGGTTACTCTTCCAAGAACAGCCTGCTGCCTCCCTTTTCACCACTAATCCATATGAGTACCTGCTCACGAGTTACCGAACAAGAGTTAACTTATGCCAGCAAAGCTTTGCCAATGCTTACGCAGACAAAATAGGGGCCAGCAGGCAGGTTCAAAAAAAAAAAAATTAATACAGGCCATTGCTTTAAGAATCACAACTGTTTACTCACAAACACTTCACGGTCAGGAAAAGCTGTGAAAAATATTTTAAGATACATGTGATGGTTCAGTCAAAACCAAACGTTGGACAATGCAGGCCAGCAAACTGTCTGAAGATTTCCTCAGCTTACTCTGGACTTCTACTCAGCAAATATCTCTACTGAATCTGGAGAGGAGAATAAAGGGGTTTTTTTTGTCCAACCAGTCCAGTGTGATGCTCACACAAAGTCTTTTTCCTTCTGCTCTCCAACAGCTGTAGCTGTTTCTCATACATTTGTACAGCATGACCCAATGGTCAGGGCTCCCTCTTTCTGCCCACTGCCCAGCCTGTGACCTTGTCCATGGAGCCCAGCTAACAGGAATTCTGCCCCGCAGTCTGCTTGCCCAGGTGACCCTCCCACCTCTTGCTGCCCCCATCCACTCCTGGACTGCAGCCTACTCTCAAGGCAGTAAAAATTAAGATAATCAAGTGGCCTGTTTTGGTGCAACGTAAATGAAACAAAAGAGAAAGGCTAAAATAACTAATTGAAATGGCAAAACAACGTCCTGTGGAAGGAATTTCAGTATTTCAAAAAAAGGTGGGAAATTCAATTTCCATTTTCTGAGGCGTTCTTGTAATTCTTCAGAAGGGACAGGGCAGCTTTACCAGGAAATAACATGGTCCAACTGGTACTTCAACACTTCATCCAGCTACAACTGCACCACAGACTAAATCTGAGTTTGGCAAACACTTTCCTGGTCTCATCATCTAGCTTACAAAGTCACTGAGGGATTTTAAAGGACCACAGGCAGGTGGACTTCTAGTTGGCATCACAGTTTGGATTAATGGAATACCCTACCCACCAGCAGGAGCAAGTGTTACAGCTCTCAGCAAAATCAGCCCAGATTTATTAATTAACATTATCAGGAAAAAAGGCAGGCACTGAAACAGATACAGATTCATCCATTAGAAATAACAAAGCTCAAGCAGGAAAACTGAGAGCATAATATTTTTACCAAAACACAAGGAAAAGGTATCAATCAAAACCTTTGGAAAATTATGGCCGAACAGTTTGATGTTGTTATGACAAGGCCATGGGCTGAAGTTACTGTTCCAACTCTCAGTATGATCCCAAGTTGTTTTTTAAATGATAAACAAAACCACAGTATCATATCATCACTCTTCAATAAGACTTTGCCCCTGCATTCCCACTTCTGACAACTCAGCACTGGGTGCTGTGGCTGGCTGAAGAGCTGCTGAAGTTTTGCAAATCTTCTAAGAGATACTGAAACGTCCAGGAAAGATGTTCCTGGGAAAATACCAAGTGGAGAATTAGAGTCGAATGTCTGAATAACCAGCTTCCCAGCCAAATTGATGCAAGATGCCTTATTTGTGTTCTCAGGTAAGCCAATCCTGTATTTTAGGAAAATAATGGTAATAAAATAGGAAAAATCATGAGTATTAAACTCCTTCAAGCATCCACTGATCTGTCAGTAAGGAAATCCTCATCAGCCGTATTTGAGGCTTCACGTGAACCATAACACTATTTACCAAGCTGCTCTGTTTGCACTCTCTGCCACAGGATAGTGGTTTCAGTCAACACAGATACCTGGAGACGACTGACTTCAAACATTGTTTATGGAGCAAACATCTACCATACAGCTCAAAAGACAACGAAAGGGAAGAGAAAATATATGGGCAAGTAACCCTATGAATGTGACTCAGGAGGGACACAAACCAGCCTAGGACAGTGAAGAGTCAATGGCAAATATCCCATTGCCAGAAGCATTTGTCTAATGAAAAAGGCCAAGGATAAAATACCTGGTGTACTAAAACCTAGAACCATAAGTGACATTGATGTCTAGATTAAAAGCCATGCCAAGTTGGTGCTTAACTCTCAAGTTAATGAAATCCTCTGGATACTCCAGTTTCCACCAGAAAAATCTTAATGGGACCTGGATTTCAGCTGCTGGGCACTCACCTGCCCACCCAGGTCCAGAACTGGTGGGGTTCTCACATTGGATTCTTCTAGAGAGGAAACAGGGGGGCTCTACTCAATCAAAAATAAAAGGGCAAGGATGTGCTGGTGGTTAAAACATTCTGTTGCACCACCTCAGATTTCTCACACATCCTGAACTGAACCTGATGATCCTCATGTGAAATTATTCGATATTCAGAGTCGAAGAGAAAACAGCTCTTGCCTACATGCTAAAGGTAATAATTCACCAGAGCTGAAGGAATTGCCATGTTGTAAAACCAGATGAAGGAAGCAGAGACAGACTAAGACATCCCTCAAACTTATTTTGACCATTTTTTAGTGATTTCCAGGGTGTTACACGTCTACGTGCTTTTGACGTGACTTACCTGGAGAGGTACATGGTATGGTAAAGCTCTCCTTCTCTGGAAACGTCAGCCCCTCTATTGCTCAGGTCAATCTTCTTTTATTCACAACAAACAGCACAGCCTGGAAAAAGAACTGAAAATTGAGTCAAGATTATAATTGTGGGACATTACAAAGAGGTCTGTGAAAGAGAAGGATATATGCAGAAAAGCAGAGATGAGCATGAGGCAGAAAGGGAATATGGAATATATAAAACTCATTAAGAAAAACATTGAAACCTTTCTGAACTTCCCCACAATGATGGCTAAAGGCTGTGCAACTGGAGCACCTTCTGTACTGCGTATTAGAGGGAGAGAAAATGCAAGAGGAAGACTGAACTAGGCAACAGGACACGAAAGAGAAGAGCAACGTATTGTTCTCCATTCATCTGCAGGGAAAAGAGATGTTGGCATCCCATTCTGCTCTAGAGGAAGGCTGGGCACTATGTCCCCTCACTGCCTAGTTGTTGTCACAGTTGGTCACCGTTGCTCAGCAAACGTTAGCAGTTGGTACCCCACCTTCCCAGGGAGGATGTGCCCCGCTTCCTTCTCAGGTCAGGAGAACTGTCATGGCAGAGCCATTGCAGATGGGAGAGCAAACCCACAGCTGGCGTTGCAGCTTGCATTTAGACAATTAAATAGCCTGCCAGGAGCCTCACATCTTGGAAGTGATTATGCCATAAATATTTCACTGAGTGCTGCTCATGGCCACTAAATACTGACAAATGCATCTGTAACAAAGGCTTGCTATCCAGACCTCAAATCTCTTCAGTCTCAAACTTCAGCCTTGCTCCCATCAACTCCCATAACTCTTCTTCACCCTGGTAAGATTGTTTTGGTGGGATTAGATCAACACAGCTGCACCTACTTCCTGCAGTTTTTTTATTCTTTCTGCTTTCTTTTTTAATTCTCAAGGTTTTTTTTTTTTCTGCAGAACTTAATTTGAGAAAAAGACTTATTTTCTGGTTTCTGGGGTTTGGGTTCTTTTTCAAGTCAACAAAAAACCCCACAAACCTGTGCCTCCAATGAAAGGAAAACTTTCCCTGCCAGAATTAGGTGGAGGTGGTAGAAATGAGGATATTGGAACACAGAAAGCAGGAGTGATCACTACCCCATCGCTGGAGCACACAGGGAAAGGAGAGAGAGAAATGGAACAGCAGCAGGGAGAAATGTGCATGCATATTCAGCCTCTTTGTCAAAAAACCTTGTGCTGCAGCATTTCAATTAACAAAGTAGGATGGTTTACCTGATAAAATGCTCCCTGTGTGAGTGTAATTACATATTTATGCCCCACAGAGATTTTTTAATTTCTCTTCAGTTTGTTTGCCTTGCAAGTATTTGACACTGGAAATGCTCTTGATGTGTAATGTTAAGGCAGGGTTGGCCAAATGTGTGGTTTGTTTTATTTTAGATTTACTTCACTGAAGAAGGATTGGAAGATAATGTATATTTTCAGTGCAAAGAAAAAAAAATTCAATAAGAAAGGTGATACATCAGCCACCAGCAGAAAAAAACACACTCAAGTGCTGCTTCAGAAATTTCGCTTTTTTTTTTCTCTCTCTTGCTTGAAATACATTCTCAGGTGCTTGAAATAGCTTATTGTTCTGCCACTTTCATTCTGTCCTTGCTCCCCAAACCCTCCTCTTGTGTTTCCAGAGAGGCTGCAATGAACAGGCAGCTTTTTTTCCTCATTATTTTCCTATTATTTGAGCCCCTTCCTGAGCAATCCCTGCCTTGGACCACTGCTGCTGGAAGGTGCTGAGCACCAGCCCACCTCCAGCCAGGCATTACAGGTGTGCTCAAGCCTAAGCGTGTGAGCAATTGCATTGCGCTCGGTAGGCTTTAAGTTACACTCATCTAAGTGATCTGCTGGGTCAGGGCCTGGCAGAGTTTAACTGTTGTAAATTCACTGTCATGGCTTCATTTAGCCATAGAAAAGCACAGCTAAGACTTTGGAGAGCTGTTCAAATGTTGAGTGAAGTGCAGAACCCTAATTCCATCAAAATCTAGTCTGTCGTTGGTGGTTTTCTTCCTTTTTTCCCCCCCCAAAATTCTTCAGAAAAGAGGAGAAAGGATTTGAGGGCCAAAACTGCAGCAGTTTTGGCTGAAGAACAGCCCAACAGAAGGTCACTGCTGGCCGTGGAGGTCAATACCTCTCTAAAGAGATTATCAGAGATGTTTCCTCAAGGCACACAGCAGCTCAGCCAGCTTTTGAGAAGCCACCATCGTGTGAACCCTTTTACTGGGGATTATGCTAGTTCAGCCTTGGGGGAAAAAGTTTGAGTAGAGCTGGGAGACAAATCTGCAAGAGCATCTCCTTCCTAAAGAGCAGGGATGCTGCACTGGGTCATTCACTGGCACAGAAACAATTCTGCTGGGGCAAGCAGAGCTTTTAGCTCTGGAGATGACAAATATCCACGTTCATCTCCTAGAGGTGACAGCAATTTTTGACACTGGTGTAACTGAATTCATCTTACAGGCCTGGCGGAGATAAGCAGAGTCATGAAGTTGGCTTTGTTTCTTCAGATGGATCCCGGAGGGTCATCGCTAGCATCTGTTCTGTCTCTTCAAGGATGCACAAGGCAAACTCGTGTCTTCTTTGGACTACCAGGTTGTGTGAGAACTCCAGGAGTGAGGCTCAGAGATGTTATCTGACTTTGGTGCCTGCCAAACTGTGACGCTTTCCTATCGTAGCCAGGATTGTCTTTTCTCCCTCAGCTGTCCCAATGCCTGTGAAAGAAAAGCTCCCAGATGAAAGACAAAGCCGCTGGCTAAGGCCCAACACATGGCCATGGGAAGTGATGTTGGGGATAAGGAAAACATGCAGAGGAAATACCCTAAAATCTCAACCCCTTCAACATGCCATCAGGATGAGAGTGCTCTATTACAGCTCCCATGGAATGTGTAATGAAGGGGTTTTCCCCCAACTTTGGTTACCCAAAATATACCAACTTCCTTTCAGATACAAACCTGGAGCTGCCACCACTGCGCTGTATCTGTGCTGTGGTTCCTCTTCCACCCATGGGTGACTGCCAAAATCCAGGGGAAAACAGGTATGGGTTAACATACAATGGGGAGAGCATTCTGCTGCTGCACAAGGTCTCTGCACCCTTTCAGATCAGACACTCACCTGCAAAACCTTCACTGGGCCATTCCCATCTCTGGCACCACTGCTGCAATGCAGTGTGAAACTGAGGCAAGCACCACAACCCTGCCTAGCCCAGTCCCCTATTTCAGCACGGCACCGTGGGGAGGCATTGCCATCTACCACTCTTGAAACCCCCACTTCCCAAGCTCCCAAAGGCACGAGGTATGCCTGGTGGGACTCTTGGACATGTGAAGACTTGGATATTCAGCCTGCAGAGATAGAAGAGACACCTGTTCATTGATGACATGATCTGCTGAGATGCCTTCTGGCCCCATCTTTCAGCGATTCCTCACCACCGCTGGCTGTCAGGATGGTTTTGCGATGCTGGCAGCTAGGCTGAGGTCAGGCACCAGTCAGTTGTTGACACTGGTTAGTTGGGCCCGAATGGCCCAAGTTATCTGTTCCTGCTGCAAGCTAAGACGACCTAAAAAAAGAACAGCAAAAAAGCAACCTAAACCAAAAAAACAAACAAACCCCACAGCCTCTTATAATGTGTTAGCTTCCTTAACTATGTCTGTACCACTGTAAGACTTGATATATTGTCTAGTCTTATGTTCTAGTGATGTTTTATTATTTTATTAAGAGGTAGACAACCTACCACGCTGCAGCCAGATGTCCCTCTCAGAAGCCAAGGGCTGCTCACAAGCTTCCAGCTCCAATTCTGACTTATTCTGCTTCTTTGCCTACAATTCTCTTTGGCTTTCCCATCCTTCATTTCACCGCTTAACCAAATGTGCTCTATCAGGGGCTCATGTCATTGCTGGGTGTGTTTGACTGCATGAAAATACTCCTGAAGGATGTGGGTTTCTTTGTGAGGTCTGTACACAACTCCACATATCATCTTAGAAATATCTGCTTTTTTAAGCTATATGTTAATGCACACTGTGCATCTGAGATTAGAATATGGCCCTGAGGAACAGAACGCTCTTCTCCCTTTACAGCTGACAAAGCATAGTGTATTTTTATGAGCTCCTTATTTTCAAGACATTCAGCTCCATTGTTTGGCAGCCACAGTTTCAAGGGAAACCTCCAAAGATGGTTCAACTTTGAGCATTGCCGTTTCTACCTTTGGCGAGCCAAAAGGTGGGCTGAGCATTTCCAAACCGGCTAAGGAAACCTCCAGCTCCAGCCTTGCAACAAGCAGCCTCAAAAGTCCCAGAGAAGACACATGCACAATGAGAGGATGCTCTCAGAAACCCCAAGAAGGTTGCTCTGTTCCTGTGGCTTCCACTTGCTGCTTTGTGACAGTTCATCACCCACCACCTCCTGACCCTTCTACCATTCCATAGAGGTCCTAAGGACACATCCAGCATCCTCATGTCCGAAGGGCGAGACTTTCTTAGGTAGGTTTTTGATCAACCCCTGAGGCTATCCTCCTCCTCCCTTTTCATTGCTAAAGAGTTCAAGGCCAGGCTGAATGAGGCTTTGAGCAACCTGGGCTGGTGGGAGGTGTCCCTGCCCATGGCAGGGAGGTTGGAACTAGATGACCTTTAAGGTCTCTTCCAACCCAAACCATTCTGTGATTCTATGATTCTATTAATATGGTTCTTGTCCTTTTCTTAAGCCACAGTATGTGGATTTTTTTTTTTTAATGGAAAAAAAAAAAAGAGAGAATGGGGAAATAAACCCTCTTTCTTTGGCTAACCTCGTGGAACCTGAAGACCTGGTCACTCCTGCAGGAATAGCTTGCATCTCAGCTCAAAATAAAGTTTATATATCTGTCTTCTCTCAAGCCCAATCCTTCTGAAGAAACACTGCCTTTAAACTGCATCGCTAACATCTGCACACAAACACATTTTCAAAAGCAGAACAAATGCAGCAAAAATAAGGCAAAGCAAAGAAACGGTTCCAAATGGGCACATCAGCAGCACACACGGGAGCAGACCAAGAGGTCCAAGACTGCGTGGACTTAGACCACCATGTACAGTAGCTTGTACAAGGTCTACCCCTCTCCTGGCCTGATCCTGCCCAGTCTCTAGTCTGCCACAATAACAGCAGCAACGATAACGAATTACGTTCTGCCTGCGCTAGATGTGGCTATTTCATTTTGGCAGCACGAATGTTGCTAAGTGAAAGCATGTCTTGCTGAACTGCCTTGCTCATGGGAACCATTTAATCATTATAGAGCAATTAGAGAGGTCTTTATTCAGTTGTTCCTTAAGTCCTCATTCAGGCAAATCTATTTCAATGGGAACTGTGCCTGAAAGAGACTCATCAAAATCCGACCAGGAAATGGCCAGTAAGAGTAACCTATTTCCAAGAGAGAAAAACTCATGCATTACATCCATAATAGGTAACTTCTTACGAATGCACCGATTGAAGTGTGTTATAATCATTAAACTCCATTTGGAGAGGAAGGGTAACCTTCCAATTAACACAATTTCTAGCTCGTGAGAGCTGGGCTCTGTTCCTGGCTTTGACACCGACTCCCCCCATGACCATGGTCACACCACTTTGTAATTTTACCTTGAATTTAGTGAAACAGGTAATAAACCAGGACAGTAGTAGGCATCATTTTAACCATATTTGTGGACTGCAGCCCCTAGTTCCTCCTCTGAAAAACAGAAAGAACAGATTTTTGTTTTTTCCTCTGTTCACACTTTGAGCAGGGTTGGTCTTTTATTTGTGCAATATGTCTGTGATCGGGGCTGTGCTGTAACACAGTAATAATACTAATTGTTATCAATGCAAGCAAACAATGCTGGGCTTTTGTGGCAAATGTCCACTAGGAGCTTGACTGAGACCATCAACATTTCATTTGGGACTTAAGCCCCATTTGAACTTGTCTCCCAAAGCGAGAGTTTACAAACATAATTTAGTCCCTATTCGAGCAGTGCTTTGAAGATGTAAAGTACTAAACTGTGTATCTGTATGTACGAGAGACAGAGACAGAATGTGTAATTTCTTGCTGTATTCAGGGAACACAAGATTTCTTTTTTTCCCCTCTTTTTGGAAGGAAGTTTACTGCTGAGACTATTAGAGAAAATGCAAATGTGCCGACTGTTTGTTAAGGCTCCAGGAGAGAAAGCACAGGCAGTTGTTACCATGAGTATTTCTAGGAAAATGAGAAATCTTTGTCTTTAAGTGTATTTATTTAGCTAAAGAAATTTTGCACAGCTTGTGGAGAATGGTTCTAGAGGAAATTAAATTTCAGCTGCACCTCCATACCTTACCTGCCCGTTCTTTCAACCAGTTAGTGACATACTGCACCCAGGGCTCCAGCCTGTGAGCACATTTGCAATGCTCACCAACATCAGAGATGAGCTGTTGTGCAACCACTTTTTTTTTTTTTGCTTACTCTTATCCAAGAACGAGGTAACAACTGTACTCCTGCACACAACAGATTGCCTGTTGTAGCAGAACTCACTAGGAAAGCTCCTAACAGTGTGGGCAGGAGATATGAAGATTTTTTGAGGTAGATTCAAGAAAAATAAAATTATATTATATGTTTATATAGGCTGGTATAGATGGATCCAAGCTCGACATAGTGTAAGCCAGGTTTGGTCCATAAAACATGGAGCTATATTTGGGAGATTGAGATGAGATCTGAGGAAGAAATGTTTTCCTGTGCAGGGGGTGAGGCAGTGGCCCAGGTTGCCCAGAGAAGCTGTGGATGCCCCATCCCTGGAGGGGTTCAAGGCCAGGCTGGATGAGGCTTTGAGCAACCTGGGCTGGTGGGAGGTGTCCCTGCCCATGGCAGGGGGTGGAACTGGATGATCTTTAAGGTCCTTTCCAACCCAAACCATTCCATGATTCTATGATTAACTTGGACACAGCCCCAGGCTGATGTGTCTATACAGCTTCCAAACTGGATCTAGCTTGTGTCCAGCTAGGTTGGAGAGCAGTCATCGGAGCGAGCCCCATGACCACACTATATTGCAGTTCTCTCCGCACTTGCCTTCAACCTATAAAATTGCCACTCCATAAAAATGCTGCAGGTGAAAGTATGTCTCAGAAATGGTAAGCCAGGATTCCAAACATGAGATAAACCAAAGGACAGTTGGGTGCCATTAGGGAGAGGGAGGCTGCAAGGTTTGTGGACACAGATTTCTATCTGGAGGAGAGGCAAAGGCATTTGAAGAGAAGTCTGGGTAAGGACTGTGCACAACACATCTTTCATGAAAGACAAACTGGTTGATCAACCAACCTGCATAGTAACTTCATGCAACTATCAGAAATTGTTTTGATGAAGAATACTTTCTATAACTAAATATTTTGGTCCATCAGTTTGAAACCAATGTTTCTGTTTCAAAATATACTTTCATTTTATTCCAGAAAATTGAATTATAAGAGTTAAAAAAAGGTAAAGAAATCCTTCAAACCACAGATGTTGGCTAGGGCTCAAAGAACTTTAATTCTACCTAAAGAGAGATTTTTTTTACTACTTGTTGGACTACTGAAATTTTTCAAACAAATATATGACCAAAAGTATTTTTTCCAATTTTCAGTTATCATCACTGACACCATCCACCTCCAAATCGCAGTTATCAGAAAGATTTATTATTGATTTCCTTGGCAGCACAGCCATGAGTTGATATATTAGTGTTACAGATCCTTTCCTTCCACAAGACCTAATTATCTGTTATTAATATATTCCCAAGAATTAGTTATACATTAGATTCCAGTGATGTGTTTCATCTGCCTACACATACATGGCTACATCTAACCTAATCATCCTGGGTTCTCTCTAAAGCCTCTGGAGATCCAGTCAATAAAATCAGTGGGGTGTAGGGTGAAATTCACTTTTTCTTAAAGTAGCTATCAAAAGGTGGTCACTTGAGTTGTACCCTAATCACATCTTTGCATCCCACCAGAACTACGGGGTGACTGGCACAGCTATATGTCTGGCCAACATATAGACACATACGTTCACTTAGTTGCATATATCTGGGGTCAATCTACTCCATCCCTCTCGGCTTTCTACCCCAGTCCTTGTGGATTAAGCTAAATTCCCTCTCTGGCAAAGGTAGAAGAATCCCATTCTTTCACCTTGCAGTTTTCTGCTAGGGTTCAAAACAAAGATCTTTCCCTCTCCAATCATCTTGAAAGTGAGCAAAGTGAATGTACATGAAAACTCTTAATACAAATCTGTAGGACCCAAAAGAACTGCATTGTACTTATTCTTCTATTAAGAGATCAATGTTTTGCTTCAGTTTGATTTTTACAGCTCATGTGCACATACTCAGCACTGTGAGGGGGGAAAAAAAAGAACAACAACAACAAAAAAGCTATCTTCATTAGCATGATAAGTTATCTTTCCAGTGGTATTTTTTCCCCTATCTGAATTTAAAATGAGTCAGATCTGGATGGAGGAATACTGCTTGCTGCTTTATGTGCACACGTACTGCACTGCGTGCGCTTCTGTACAGGTTTTGTGTATGTGTGTGCATTAAGAATGTATTAATAATCACATTTTGTTGTTGTTTATGAGGTTATAGTAGGTCAAAAGGATAAATGTAGTGTGCTCGTACACAGTACACTGAGACTAAAAAAAAAATAAAAAGCATACCTAAAAAGCTACTTAATTAAATCATTTTAAGGAAATAAATTTTTTCCAACACCGTTCAGAATTAAGACACATTCAGGCAGGTTTTTCGGAGACCAAAGTTGCAGACAGATGCCAAAAGGAACCAACCAATATTTCCACCAACTTGCCAACCTAACATAATCTGTTTAATAGTGTTTGTAAATTCACGAGGCACCCAACTGCTTACCCAAGTACCACACTTCTGCGGACCAGGTCCTAAATTACGATGTGTGTGGCATATTATGTCAAGTACTAGACTTCATGAAAGATCGGTCCCTTTCCTTATTAAAGTCAGCTCCTGCAGAGATGGAAGCTTCTGTTCAGAGGCACCGCGTCCTCACAGATCTCAGTGGTCACTTCTGTGTTGAGTAAAATCGTCCTTTGTAGTAATTTCATTCTCCAAGTGAAAACAAGAGAAATCAGTAACCTTCCCAAAATGGAGTTTCTTTCATTATCCTTTTTCAAGCAGGCTTACTCTGGTTAGCTACAGCCAACAGAAGAAATGGATATCCAGAATGACCTGGATGAACACAGAAATATTGGTCTGAAGAAGGGAGAGAGACAAGGAAAAGAATATTTATACATGGCTATTCTATACCATTTATTCTCTATACGATGTACTGGCATGCACTCTTGGATGTGTCTCAGTGGCATGGAATGGGTTCCTTTCAAATGCCAGGCAGACAAGAGCAGTATATTTGATGATACTTATCCATTACGGGCTTCCTTACAAATAAGGCTCGGAAAGGAACATAATTTCTCAAATCTCTTCTTGCCTCCAAAATCTTCTCCTCCCAGGGGACACTACCTTCAAAACAGGAGAGTCCCAAACTCCCAAATCCGTGAGTTAATGTTTCACCACAAAATGCAATCTCAGTTTTGGAAGTAACATTCTACTACACAGAAAAACTAAGAGCCATTCATCTGATATGGAAACCATTGGGTTTTTTCCACTAAACAAAACCACAACATGGCAGGCGGTCACAGAAATAGCTCTTACTCATACAAGGCTGTACTATTCTGGGGTTTTTTTTTCTGGGATAATATTTCATTCTGTGCCACATCCAGCAGGTCAAGTTTTCCCAGGTAGCTGGCAAATGCTAATGAAATATTCTCAGTAGTACTTCACAGCTAATTCATAATCTTCCTAAGATAGACCTAATGAAAAAACACTACTCAAAGTGTGATAACCCACACCATCAACATCACCCCAAAGAAACGGCATTATTAAATTCTTTTTTTGTTATACCCCCAACTATTTGATCAGTCTCAAACCACCACAGGAGAAAGACAAGCCCAGTTGGGTATGTAAAGTCCAGCATAATGTGGCATAAATATTTTTGGAGCACTTTGGTCACTTTGGAGGGACTTGAGAGAGATTATACTCTCTACTGCTTGAACCCCACAGGAACTGCTTGATATGATACAAAATTTAGAAGGGGGCTGATGTCTTGGCGTGCAAGACTGAATATCTGTTTTTTCCATCTGATTAATAAAAGGAACTCACGCCTACCCCATCCATCTACAGAGTCTCTCCCTCCAGTTCAGTTAGTGATAACCACAAAAATGCTAAGCAGAACAAACAAGGATTTACCCTCAAGTAATCTGCAGGTGCCACATCAGCCAATCTTCCCTTCAGATACACATACAGAAAAGATAACACACAATATTTAGCAATCCATTTTTCTGTTCTGTTTCATTACCACCTCAATGGAAAAATATATGTATATATAAACACACACACATACATATATGGAATGGAGTGGGGGCAGGAGGAGTGAAGATACAGGAAAATGTACCATTTAAGTCCCTATAGTCAAGCTTATTGCTGCATAATCAACGAGGAAAGTAAATCCAAGATTTTGCAGAAATTCCAAGCTGAGATCAAAACTGGAACTTGTTTTTCTTCCCCAACACATTGTTTGACTTTGGGGCATTGTAGTCTTCCACCTTCCATATGTACTTAAAAAAAAAATAAAATTGAAGTGTGTAATGGGAACAGGTGCCTGTAATAAAGCCAGAAACTCTATTTGTCCTCATAAGAAATTGTCATCTCACTGCATAACTACAGCCTGGCACTGTCGATAAATGTAAACAGTATTTTGATAAAGATAAATTATAAAGTAGTTCTTTGGTCTTCTAAAGAAACTGGGTATTGTGGACAGCTGTTTGTCTGCTGGAGCTATATTTAATGAGATTTATGCACAAAATTGTTTGCACGTTTGAGTGATATATTTCACAATGGCACTGAAAACAATTGGGTGTTGTGGGATAAGTACCTTTTACAGTATATCAAGGTCAAACCTTTTACTTGATGTACTTAACTAACCATGTAAAATATTACATCAGCAAGCCTATGAGGCACTTAGAGATATATTCATATTTGCATAATGTCCTCTGTAAGTTAGTCTGCAGTCCTTAAGGGTGTTTAGAATAACTGCATGCAAGAATATACTTAATCCAATCTCATTTTAGCTTTTGCTCTTTTAAGATTTCAAAATTAATAAATCCTCCTGATACTCCAAATTACCATGAGCTTTTATAAGCATAACTTTGTAACTTTAACCCATTTATGAACATACCCTACAGGCATATGTACTAATGAATAAGAAATAACATTAGAAGTTTAAAGATGGTCTCTTTATGAAGTAATGTAAGAAAATCCTGTTAGCTGGATCAAGTACAAAAGTGTGATTTCTTAAAAATAGAAAATCCTTCACAAAATTACTTGTAATTACAATAACCAAAGGATAAAAAGTAAGAATAGTTTAAGTATTGTGCATTATTTAACTTGGTACATGAAATATGTTTTATGTATATGTATGAAGCATGCAAATAGCAATCTGATCTAAAGTGTGCTTCCATGGCTACGGGATTTGTATTTATTTATTTATTTTTCTATTGTGCTTGAGAGCTGTCAAGAATACGGTCAGATAAAGGATTTCAAATTACCTGAAACGCTTGGTGCTTCTTCAAGTGAATTAAGCTCTTCTCTTGTTTGCCTCTAAGACATTTGGAGGAGAAGAGGAAATCTTCCTGGTCAAAGGTTCTCCCAGCATCCCACAAATTCTCCAGGATCCACAAGCTAAATATTTTCTTTGGAGAATTAAAAAGATGATAAAACCCCATCACAACGAATGGGTCAATAGCTGACATTTCTCCACCTACTTGCCATTGTGTTGAAGAAGCAAGGGCATCTGTCCACCATCAGGAGTCATTACAACCCATTGAATGAAATATCCTGGTGACCAAAGCCTGCGAGGAAGGGAAGGGAAGGGGACCAAGTCCCAGACACCGATGCTGGTGGCTCATGGGGAAAAAAAGGCCACGTGGGAACCACATGGAAGTGGGAAATAAAAGCTCCTTTTGCTCACCACTTACTTAGTAGGGGCAGAAAAACCCCAGAGCATCTCTTGCGTCCCCCCCACCCCTTCCCACCTAAAGTTAAACATTAAATGGACAAATTATAGTTTTCCCTGTTATTACTTATTATGATAATCCATTTTGTTCTATTCCCAGATCAGCCCTAAGCACTATTCTCCTTGCACAAAATAACTAAAAAAAGGGATTTTTATCTGGTACGAGCAGTCAGCGTGTATCATCAGAGCTGCTTTAGATCAATGGAGCTATGATACTAAGAGAGGCCGAACAGCTGGCCCCGAGACCTTAGTGTTCCCAATAGATTAACTCTGTTGATTTCCTAAGAGTGGCATTTCAGCATATCGAGAATGGATATTGCTTTCAGAAGGAGGACAGGTGCAAGTCCCAGACGTCAAAGGAGTCACTCTTTTATTGTAAGGAAGCTGAAGCGTATTGACAGGTCTTACAACGAAAGCCATCTCATTCATCGCGTGTTGACTTTGGCAAGTTTTTGCCCTGCTCAGTGGAGCAAAACGAAAATAAACTTAAAGCAATGACGACCGCGATTTTGCCAGGTGGGTGTGCTAGAGAGATGCTCTGCTGCCCTGTCACTCTGACATTGAGGCGAATTCTAGACTTTCCGCAGACCAAAATGGCTTTGTTCAGGGAATAAAGCACGAGCTGGAGGAGAGAAAAGCTAAGTGACTTCTTGTTAAAGCAGCTTCAAATATCCAATAACTGAGAAGTGGGATCATGCTTTGTCACAGGGATTGATGAGGCAAGACATAAAGAATAATTCTTCAGCCTTAGCAAAACAAGGCTGGGAGGGAACAGATCTGCTGTAAATAAGTCCGTAGATTTAATGCTCAAAGGGAGAAACTACTGAAGCTAAAGGACAATAATGCACATGAGCATAAGGGACTCTTGATCTTATTTAGACTGGAAATGAGAGGAAGGTTTCAGAGTGTAAGATCGGAGAGGGTATGGAGTTGACTGGCTAAGTGGGCTAGCAGGACAATTCTCCTCCTCCACCCAAGAAAACAAACCCCAGCTAGGATTAAAATGGACCTTGATCTGTTTATGAATAGCACTTTATCACTTTACCACTGTATGGGTCAGGAGGTGACCTAACCCAATGACCCAGAGATCTCTTCTACTCTTCGGTTACCAGCAGCACCTTAGCTACTGCCCACCTCTACTACATCCTAAGGAAAAGGATTTCGTACAGAATACAGCCTGCAGCTGAGAATGGCTGGAGAAGACCCCACCTGGAGTACTGCATCCAGCTCTGGGGTCCTCAGCACAGGAAGGACATAGACCTGTTGGAGCGGGGCCAGAGGAGGGATGCAAAGATTGTCCGAGGCTGGAGCAGCTCCCGTGCGAGGACAGGCTGAGAGAGTTGGGGGTGTGCAGCCTGGAGAAGAGAAGGCTCTGGGGAGACCTTCCAGCAGCTTCCAGTGCTGAAAGGGGGCTACAGGAGAGATGGGGGGGCTCTGGATCAGGGGGTGCAGGGATAGGACGAGGGGGAATGGTTTTAAGCTGAAAGAGGGGAGATTGAGATGAGATATTGGGAAGAAATGTTTTCCTGTGCGGGGGGTGAGGCAGTGGCCCAGGGTGCCCAGAGAAGCTGTGGATGCCCCATCCCTGGAGGGGTTCAAGGCCAGGCTGGATGAGGCTTTGGGCAACCTGGGCTGGTGGGAGGTGTCCCTGCCCATGGCAGAGGGTGGAACTGGATGATCTTTAAGATCTCTTCCAACCCAAACCATTCCGTGATTCTGTGATATTTCTGCCTCCTGGCACTCTCCTGCCTCCCCTACACCTGCTCTGTCACATCCACAGCACGAGGGCACAGTCACACAAGACTAAGATGTCCTGAACTGGGCAGGTTTTACAGCACCATAGATGAAATCACCAGGATTTGTTTTTATCTCAAGTCATTAATATTTGGTCTAGACATAGGATTGAAAATGAAGCATTACATCATACAACACTAATAGCTGCCAGAAATGTTGCCTATGGTATCCCAGGAAATTCCTTAATAGAGGCAAGTTAGTTTGTTTGCAGGAGTAATTTCAGTAATTTCATAACCAAAGGTAATAATTCAGGTAACTTACATCCCTGTGCCAATAGCACTTGTGAAGGAATAATTTAAAAAGAGCACTGTTAGTCTCCTAACAACCAAGGGAAAAAAAAAATTAACTACTTTCCTCCTGCTTGTGATCATGGATTCTCATGGATCATTAAGCAGGTCTTGCAAATGCCAGGCAAGGTCAGCCTTCTTCAGGCTACCATCACTAATGTCAGAAAAAGACCAAACTGGAAAAGAGCAGGGCTTCTTGTTCTTGTATGGATGGCTATAGCTAGATATTTACTAAGCAAAAACCCTTCCTTTCAAAATACAGGATTGATATGAATCCTGAGTTCAGACTGCGTGCCTGTAGAAGAGCTAATAGGAAAGTATGGAAAATATAGGAACAGCCAACTATAGTTAGTGTAAAGAAATCTGAATTGTAGCAATGTAATGCAAATGCTGAGTGTGATTGAAGAAAGGACAGATAGGTGTCTCAGGGACAGCCACGCTACAGGCATTCTGGTTGTTCGCTAAAATTGAGCATTTCTGAAAAATTCAGAGGTCTGTGAATTTTCACACAGAACTACCAGCATGTCCTTGACAGAGAGAAAAGAGGGCAAATTTTAACAGCAAACAACGATTTCTCTTGTTTGCAAAGCCAAGAATAAAAATATTATTTTGTGATAGAAAGATTATTCTTTAAATCCAGCAATATGAATTACTGTCCACAGAACACACCTATTTCTGAGTTCATAATAATTATCTGTACACTCAACAGTGTCAAATGTACAGAGAGAAGATGTCACTGAACCTTAGCCTTATGACAAGTTTGAAGTTACTTTACCGCCGTATTACTGAAATAATCAAGGAAAGAAGAGTCTGACATTCCTAAATTTCTTAAAGGATGAATAATTTAATTTAATTCCCCACACTGAATAACAGATTTACTTCTAAATGCTCCGATTTTCATTCTGCACTCAGGGTAAGCAGCCTGGCTTTGGGGGAGAAACACTGTCTTTTCTTTTATACACAACAGTAAGTTTCAGACAACCCTTCAACTGTAAATCTCAATTCCCCTCATTTACTGGGCCATCACTGATGCCTCCATAAGAGCAGAAGACAGAGATTTGCGAGTTTTAAAAGGGTTTAGATACACGAGTCCCATTAGACTCATGGGAACTGTTCCTGCAAATCTTTCAGGCAGCTCTAAAAAATTTCAGTTTAAATTCCTTCCCCTTCCCTTGGCATATTTTGAAGAAACCAGGCACAGCCCTGCAGAGCAGCAGCAAGCAGAGAGGAGATGACATTACCATCAGTGTTAGCAAGGTAAAACAAGAGAATGGGCTTTGCATGGTGGGAAAGTTTCGTAAAAGCCACTTAGAAGTGCCATCACATTTGTCCTGCGCGTGCAGCGGTCACACATGGTATCAAACGAGTGATGCTCCAACGCCATGTAGTACAAGGTGAAGTTAGTGGCACATAGTGGCTGGACAGAGGTTGCAAGTTACTACTGAAAACAACAAGAAAGATAAGTTCAAAAAGCTGCAGAACAGAGAGAAATTAATCCCATTTCAATTAACTGGGAAGGCTGAATGGAAATATTTACTCCCAAAAAGCACCACCAAGCTTCAAGTCTGATTCTCCTTTAGGGGACAGAAAGTTTGATAAAAATGCAACACCCTGGTGCTGATAACGATAAACGCTCATTGAAGACATATTTTGGGTCGATAAGGAGCTGCGTGAGCTTGGGGAGCCCCAGTACTCCAAGGCAGAGCCTTGCGGTGGCGGCAGCCACACCTCCATCCAGGAGCAGAGAGAGCAAATAAAGAAATGAGCTCAGCTCTGACACAAAACATCTTTTAACTCAATTACTGTTTACAAACACAGCCCTGCTCCTGTCTGGGGAAGCAGAGCCCAGATACTGTCAAACTGGATAATGAAATGGAAAAAGGGAGAAAAAAAAACCAACAACCCAAACCTTTTGCCCCAACATCCCTCCTTCAGTCATTGGGGAAATGCGGCCAATCCCACCCAGAGATGCAGCGAGGATTGGCCTCCCGAGAGGAGCAGGCAACATAAAAGTCTGGAATGTACTCTGTCCTACACCCATCACAGCATTTGAATATTGGATTTAGTGTTGTGCTTCCACAGATATAAAATTAGGCCGACAGAAGTCTGGATTCAGGCCCTTGCTCCATACTGGTAACTTGTAGAGAGCTGGTAGCCAAAAGCATTTGGAACGGTTGTCTCTCTCCAGATGCTGCCATTCATTTCTGTGGGAACAAGACCACTTACATCTAATTACAGTTTCTGCTCAAATTAACAGGACAGAAATGACAGAAAAAAAAAAAAAACCAACGGCAAAAAAAACCTTCTCTGGACTAACTGGGAGACCTTTCGTCGGCCTGGCTTATAAAGCAGCTGACCTTCAAACACACCAACTTTTAAGTAATTTAAAGTTCCCGTGTTTCGACTGCCCGGTTTGTCTCAGCAGCGTATTGAAGCAACAGCAAAAGGGAGAGAACCCAGATAATTTTATTAAAAAGATCTCCTGCTTGTGAAAGATTTGTTAAATGACCGTGCAATCAAGTATGGAATTGGGATCATCACAGCATAAAGCGTTGTTTTCATTATCAAACCAAACGCCAGTTGCACATTGTATTATATGATGTGGACTAAAAATTGTACAAAGAAATGTTTTCACTGATGTTGCACATCAACTGAAACATATGTATGTAGTCTCACACATGCATATGCGTCTGTCTCTCACTTCATTGTGGAAATCACATCTAATTCCACTGAAGGCAAAGAAAATCTGCAGTTTTCAGATGAGAATCAAGCCACCCATGCACACCTCCCTTCCTTGCATTACATTTACCGTTGGGACCATACCAGTAGTCCACTGGTTGCAGAATATTTCTGCCCTTCCAGGTCCACAGGAATTTTGCTGTTGCTAAGAGCGTTTTTAAAGGATCTGATAGTCAGGTCCAGGAGCTGACTTGTCTCAAGGGGCAAACTGAAATCCCAAAACCCAAGAGACATCTATTTTTTTTTATGTGCCAGGTGTGACATTATGGAGCAAGAATTTACAGACTGCAGAGCACGAAATTTGACTTTTCCTTCTATTTTAGCAGCAGAGCCCTTAAGATGCAGCAATCAAAGTGAAAATCCTTCACTCAAAATACAGACTTCACCTCACAGTGGGCAGACTTTAAGAAACATTTCAAACTTGAGATGAACAAAACAACAGGAGGAAGTATCATACAATGTGAATCTAGACCAAATTAATGGGAAAAACACGAATCAGCTTCAACTGCAGCTTTTCTCCCCAACCTGCCTTTCCTTAGGAGAAAGGAAGATGCTCCATTTGCTCCCACTTAATTATTCCAGACACACAGACATGGTGTTTCAGCACATTATGCCTGTTTAAAAGTGATTTTCAAAACACTGTAAAATCTATTGGATGTGCATAGAATTCCTTGCTAAGGGTCCAGTCCAGTTTCCATTGAAGCCCAAACTTAGAGTTCAATGGCAGTTGTGTTGGACCTTCAAGGTGAGACCTTCAAACACTTCCCAGTGGCTCACAGTGTGTCTACACATTCAGTTAAGCTTGTGTCTGAGCCTGATCCTTTACTTGGTGATGCTCAGCACAGTTAACCCTCAGAACACCAGAGTTTGATGCTTGAAGACCTTCAGGAAGCGTAGGGTAGGAGAAGAACCAGCCCTTTTGGGGAACGGTGAGGGAAGAGGATGCCAACTCCTTCCATGAGTGGTGCAGGAGGAGTTCACATGGCTGGTGACAGCAAAGCAGAGACTTAGAAATTCATGAGCCACTTTGCAATGGAAGCACTGTTAACTAAGAGTATGTGAATATTGTCAGTGGGGCTGAGTCCATCTGTATACTTCAGACTAAGGTATGGTCATCTGTAACCTCCTTCTCCAGAATCTCCATGAAATTCCTGCTTTCCACAGCATGGATATCCCAGCATAGCCTTCTGGGAGGTTCCATGGAGTAGGGAACCACAGCAGTACAGCTCAGTCTTTATTTATTTTTTAAAACAAATTAACATAGCTTTGGTTTCCCAAAATGAAACTCCCACTGGCAGTTGTAAGAAGAAACCAATAGATATGAACCAGGTAAAAGAGAAAAGAAACTTCTATCTTCAAGCTGCAAAAAGATTCAAAGTTATTTTCTAGGTGACTAGCTAAATACTGATTTTTTTTTTTTCTGGTAGAAAAAAAATCACAGAGCATTAAATTTGTACAACAAGGAAACAGACAACTATCAATTTACAATCAGCTTGCACCATCTTAGTCTTTCCCAGGAAATAATTCTTTCTAGCCAAATGTCAGGGATATTCTCAGTCAGTTCCAAGGATAAGGTCCTGGTATATCAGCCACTCAGCTGACAGGCTTAAAACTTTATCTAGAGGGAACATGACAGGGACCGTGCTACAGAACAGATTTTTCATTTGAGACTCATTCCAAGAGCTGCAAAACCACAACAGTTTCCAAAATGTAGGACAGACCTCCTAAGGTTATTGCCTTACACACATGTCCACACAGCCAACAATTAAAAATTCACTAGAACATCTTGCCATATGGCTCAGCATTCAACTTGCTTTCCAGCCTCTGAATCTAATCTTACCTTGAGCACTCCTTATCTCACAAGGAAGCTAGTCTTGCAGTTAAGACTGGACTAGGTTTCAAAGTCACAAGGGTTCAAATCTCGATCTTGGTTCTGAGTTTTGAAGAACTTGTTTAATCCCTCTAAGATGCAGCTTTCCATCTGTAGTACTGGGAAAATAGCACTTGCTTCTGGTTGTCTGTTCAGTCTCTCCAGATCCTAAGTTATTTAGGAAATAGTTTCTTACCATACATTTACCTTTTGCTTTGTGGAGCAAGACATCAAATGCCATTGGAGACTTGAAGCAACATAACAGTACTAGTGAAAGCTAGTGAAATAATGCTAAGGGATACCACGGTGTACGCAGCCTTCAAAGCCAGGCTAGACAAAAAAACTCTCCAGAGTGTTTTAAACAAAATTGATCCTGTCTTGAAGACCATGGATCAGCCACATCATTGCTTCTCAATACAGTTTGCCATTTAAGAACAGTTCCTTTCTCCCCCTGGTATGAGGTTCCCAGGTCTGAAGGGATTTCATCTCTAATTTAACATTTACTGCGTGAATGCCAGGAAAGCATCACTGAAGAAGGAAGTCAGTTTTGTGACTCTTACCCCAACAAAAGCTGAACTGTGTATCAACTCAAAATTGATGGACTTGATGGAAAGACTTCAGGATTAAATTCTCTGGCTAATATCAGCCAGATCTAGGGACAGAAGATCATAGTAGATCCTGCTAGTGTTACAAAAAATTGGCTAATACACTGTGGCCAACGGTGAGCTCAGGCTCATGAGCAAGCAGGGATTTCTTTTTGTGTTGACATGCTGCCCATGCAAGGAGGAGTCATAGGGAAGCCTCTGCAAAATTTTGAGAAGCAAATATCATCCCAAATATTGCAGGTCATTCAGTGATTTTTTTTTTTTTTTTTTTTTGCATATCAGAAAAAGGGACGTGTTGGGAGGAATAGAGCCTGTAAATTGTTCACCCCATTCCACTAAGCCTGCTAAATCATCTGGAGGTGTCCCAGTTAAGCAGAAGTACAATCCCTATTAAGTGGCACTCATTGCCACTAAGCGTCATCGGACTTACACGATTTCCCTTGTAGATGTCTGGATTAAGTGGTTTTGCCAACTAAGCACCTCCTTTTTCTGATTCAGCGGAGCGTACGGAATCGTATGTATTTGGCTGCTTTATATATTTCAAATAGCATGAAAACCGTCTGGTTTTGTGGAAATTAAAATACCGTTTATCTGTTGCGCAAATTTTCAATACACGTGAGCTCCCAATGCATGTGGAATACATTTCATCCCATCTATACATACAGTCCCATGTGATGTATATAGTGGGTTTTCAGAGAGCTGTGAACAGCCTTTCCAGGCACTTACCCTGGTCTGATAACATTCTTACGAAACAGAAATCATATGCTGAACGTTGGAATAATGTCAGCGCACAAAGGAAGGGAAAATAAATAAATAAATAAACAAACCCCAAAATCCAGGCACCTTGAAGCAAAGCTCTGAGAAACTGTCTGTCTCAATGGAAAAATCCGAAGGCTGGTGCATTTGGCCACTTTGAGAGCGTAGTGCAGCGAGTAATGCCTCTTTCATTGGACACTCAAAGCTCTAGAGTCACATCTGTTTGTGCCGGCGCGAGATTGGCACGGCGCTCGCACTGATGAAAGCTGAAGCGATGGTGCCAACCTGCAGGGAAAAGTGTGGCTTTCAGGATTTTTTTTCCTTTCTTTCCTTTTGCTGCAAGTATTCTAAGAGTGCCAAGGCGGTGAAAGAGGTGAGCGCACACAAGTTTTCTTTGGAGGATGAGGGGAACAGAAGGAGGAGGTGAGGAGTGGTGGTGGGGGGCATCTTGTTTGAAAACTGAACCTGTCATAGAGTTCTTTCTTTTTTGATGGCAACAGAACTGGTCAACAATGATCTGAACCAGGGAAGGCAACAGAAGTTTTCCATTTAACTTCTACAGAGGCAGCTTCAGCCCCTGTGCCTCTGCGGGGGAAGCACACACGCTCCCCAGCCTTGAGGGGGAATGTGCCTGATTTTCAGAATATAATCTTTACAAATTGCTTCCTTTTCAGGTGAGGCAGATCAAACACTCACAGGTTTTTAGACTCACACGTTCGACCCAGTGAAGCATTTAGGCATGAATGAATTAGAGATTGCAAAGGCCAACAATCAGGCGCTTGGTCCCAAGAGACCCTACAGCTTTGTGGTGAATGCCCAGGTTCCTTTACAGAGTCACAGAACGGTTTGGGTTGGAAGGGACCTTAAAGATCATCTAGTTCCACCCCCTGCCATGGGCAGGGACACCTCCCACTAGCCCAGATTGCTCAAAGCCTCATCCAGCCTGGCCTTGAACCCCTCCAGGGATGGGGCATCCACAGCTTCTCTGGGCAACCTGGGCCACTGCCTCACCACCCACACAGGAAAAAAATTCTTCCCAAGATCTAATCTAAATCTACCATTTTTCAGCTAAAAACTGTTTCCCTTCATCCTATCCCTACACTCTCTGATAAAGAGTGTTCCCCCATCAATGGATAGGGAGCCCTGGAGGCCTCCGAATTTGGCTGATGAGTTTTTTGCAGTTCATGCTTCAAACAGCAATTCTGTCACCTTTATTCAGCATGGTCCAGACAACTCACACTTCCCTTTTTCTTCATCCTTTCCTGGGATTAGTCAAGGAACAATATCCACAGAGGCCAGTCTAAAGCCTTAGAGATGCAGACGAGATCCAAGCTGCTACCCCCACCACAGGACGGCAGGGATGAGTCAGGGACACACACTTCATTACTAGGTAGGTTCTGATTAACAGGAATTGACACACAATTGAGTCCTAGAATGGGCCCACAATTTGAGTCCTAGAATAGGGCTCACCCAGGAATAAATACGAGATCTCGGGCTCTACTCTTCTGATGGAACATAAGCTGAAAATTGTTTGAAACCCAAGTTTCAAATTTGGTTCCCTAAACATCAAGTGGAAGAAAGGACCAGGAAAACAACACAGAGCCTTGAAACAGCATCACCAGAAGGAAAACAGCACATGATTCACGAAGCCAGATCTTAGGCAGGTTTTCAGTGCCTTCATAGCAGAAGATTAAAAAAAAAAAAAAAATTGGAGTTGCAGCAGGACTGGGATTTCAGCTAACCTTATTCTCATGACGTGTAAAATATCTCAGAATAATTAAATCTGTTCCTTTTCTTTAATTAGCCTTTTGTCTCATTAGAGCAGTTCACTGCCATGTCTTTATTTACTTGATTATATCTCCTCCACACCTTTGCCTTCCCTCGTTCACCTAATCTTAACATCTCTTTTCCTTCCCTTAAAGCTCTTTATTTTAGTGCTTTGATGTTATATTGGCTTCCCCCCCACCATGCTTTGTTTAAAAGAAAAACAAAGATAGAAAATCTATACACAAAACAGAAGAGTCAACTACATCTTGACAAATCAAGCTTCTAAAAAGTCAGAAAAAGCAGATTTAAAGATGAAAGCTCATTCTTAACCCAGCTTCCTTCTTCAGAGACCTTAATATGATCTCTTTATGTAACTGTATGCCAATTAATTTGAAATATAACGCAAGCTGCAATTTCGCATAGAGACATGCATTCATTAGGTTTGTGGAGAGTATATAGTTTTCAGACTTCGATTGATTTTTAAATCTCATTGAGATGTACAGAACAAGACATCTTTTAAAGACATTAGTTGTCCAGACAACACTGTTTAAATCTACAAATTTACAAGAAGCAGATGTTTTTCACATGAGTGGAAAACAGTTACCCTGGAAGAATGGTAATGACAGTTAATCGTAGAGCAGTCAAGTTACGTCCTACACATGGACAAAGCCAAGATGGCTTCACCAAGGGCAAATTGTGCTGGACAAATTTGGTGGCTGCCTACGATGGGGTTACAGTGTTGGTGGATAAGGGAAGAGCAACTGACGTCATCTACCTGGACTTGTGCAAAGCATTGGACACTGTCCCGCATGACAACCTTGTCTCTAAACCGCAGATGTGGATTTGACGGATGGACCACTCGCTGGATAACGAATTGGTTGGACGGTCGCACCCAAAGAGAACCTACTATGTCCTTCAAATACATACTACAGACCATATGTTAGAAAGGGTACAACAATACAATAATCCATCTGCACTCTTTGAGTGTGGTAGGACTCAAATTTCTTATGCCACCAGATCTCAGGTGACACAAGCCAGGTGGAAAACTAAAAATACGATGAGAAGTAGATTGATGGAGGAAGCAATATGAGAGGGGGTACAGTACAAACAAAAAGCAGAAAGAGGGAAGCGTGTTGCTATCGGGTGAGGTGGTCAACTTTTGCCTAACCAGTAGAAGAAAAAAAAGGAGCAGAAGAGAAAGTCTGTTACCACCAACACGGAGGCAAGGCACAAGATGGAAACGCTGGACTGTGGCTCAAATACACTCTCCCCTTGTGCCAGGAGAGGGCCAGGGGTAATCATACATCCTAGTTGTTCTAGCCTGCATGAGGGATCAAGGTCTAACAACAACCATGGAAACTGCAGCTAGGAATGCTCTTACCAAAGTCCCCTTGTTCTTTTGGCCACCATTGTTACCCCAGCACCTCGACGTGTATGGCAAACACCTATTCCACAAGCGCTCACCACGTGGACCTTATTTCCTAGTAACAGACCAGATCCCTCAGGACTTTCCTCTCCCAACATGGGACATCTCACTGTCTGAGTTAGTGGACCAGGAAAAACTGAGCACTCAGCTGCAACCCAGCAATATGTCTCTCTCAAGGAGAGCAGAAGATGCTGCGGGGACACAGGACCCAAGCTGCAGTACAGCACCATGGCCCTTCTCATGATTCAAGACCCTTCTCTCAGCACAACTACAGCTGGTTCATGAGGTAGGAGAAGAACCCAGGTCAGCAGCACTGCACTGCAAGGGTGTGAGACACCGGCTTTCAATTTCGGGGAGCAGGAGCCACCTCTGAGCTTCACATTCAATGGATGAGACCAGAAAAGTAGTAAGAAAGTGCTCTGAGCATAGGAATGAATGGATGCCAGAATACAGCCTTAGACCTGGTCCAGAAAGGGTCCAATGCTGTCCCAAAATCTGATGTTGTTAGAGGTTACGGGAAAAAAAAACAAAATAAATCAGCAAAACCTGTAACAAGATGACCATACAGATGGGTTTCTCAGGAGTCCCAGATAATCAGGATCCTGGCCCCGTCCTCTTTGCTCAGACAAAACTACTGAAGAGAGGAATTTCCTCTATGACAGAGGATGCTGGAAGCATGCCCAGGCCCACCACGGCTCCATCCCAGTAGTTCAGTGCAGAGCCCCCGGTACTATTCACGATCAAGAGAGTGAATTCTATAGCCCCCTGCTTCCCCCTGCCCCGCTGGCAGCCAAATTCCTATACTGGCATTATGCAAATCCAGCTCAGCCCCCTTGTCCCCCGCTCCTTAGCTCTATGCAATATTTTATTGAGCTATTGTTTCTCTAGGACAGTACAGAAAACATCACGTATTGTCCTCCAGTGTCAGTCTCAAACCACAAAGGAAAATATTCCTGCCCTCTCAGATGAGTTTTTCAAGCAGGCAGCACGTGCTTACGCCCCATTCATGGTAGCACACTCTCACAATGGATGGTACACCAGCTTATAACTGAGTGCAGCTGACTTCCCCAACCGATGTTACCCCAGGTACTGTCCCAACAGTGGGCTCCCCCCTCAGCCAGCTGACAATCAGCTCCTCCAGCATCCGAGGTGCAAAACGATGCACACCCAACATCATCCCCTAATTGGCCCCTTGCAGCTTACAGCGTTCCCTGCAGATGGGGTTGTGTCACTGGGGTTTAAACACGTAGATCCTACAGCATCAGGCTCTGCAGCAATCCTCCGTCGACTCGAGGAGCTGGTGTGTGCATCCAAAGCAATCACAGCAGCATGCCTCGTCGAGGAGGCTCACTGGTGTAGCAACATTTTACTTCTCCCACCTGACAAAATAAAAAGCAGGAGAGAATTATTTGCCACCTCAATCCCTGTGTTAATCTAGTTGCAAGTATAATGTGATTTCCCTCCCGCCCCAGTAGTAGGTATTGCAATACCTTACATATGGATCATTTTAATCTAATATAATCTGTCTGGCTAGAAAGGTTTCCCTCCACCACAGCTGCTTGTGATTAATACCAAATATACATGACAAGCTTCAATCAGCAAGAGTGTGCATCTTAGCCAGTCTGCATTTGGTAGATCAACGCTAAACCCTACAAAACACAGAAGATGCTGCAAAGCTTTACATGCTTCAGTCATACCCAGCTTTTTTCAAATGCTTCCTCTATTTGCTATTTCTAATGTATCATGATCTATGCCTTCTTTTCTTTAAGCAAAACTCATTTAAAAGCTGCTGATCACAGGAGATATGAAGTGTCATCTCACCTTTACAAATAACAAAGGGTGGGCAAATAGCCTGTTTTGTCCTCTTCATTTTACGTTCACTTATTGCAAACTTCAGCAGAAGAAAAGCATTCCTGTTGAAACCTGTTGAAATCAAGATCAAGCACATATGTTGTAATAAAAAACACAAGGACAAGAAATGAGAGCTTTTTTATCATTATTAAATACAAACGTATATAATTATCAGACTAGGATTAATATAATCTTGTCTATTGCTTCCCTTCACAGTGAATTATATTATGTAAAAAGTCTCCCACTAGTATTCTTACCCAGCAAGGAACATTTTAACTGTAAATTTGCCTTTTGCAGTCTTTAGATTACACACACATTAAAAAAAAAAGGCCAGCACTATGGATCCTGTGTATCCACTAATCTGTAAATAGACTCCCAGTCCAGGACTCATCTCTGAAATGTGGCATCAATTGCACAGGCTCCCCTTTAGTTTTAGTTGAATAAAGCCATACTAGATAGGCAAATAACATCAAACTTGGCGGATTAGGAAGGGGCACCTCGTACTCTAAATCATGATTGTCAATCATCACCCAGGATTAAGGGATATAGTTTAAAAACCTAAAAGCAAGCACTTCCTTTTAACTTCTGCCTACTGTGCATTTTGGATTATTGCCCAGAACCAGTATTACTTGAAACAAGACTGCCTCCCTTCTACCACCTCCGGGAAGTGCATCTTTACCATCTGCTAACCTCTGTTTGGGGGGGAAAAAAAAAAAAAAGTCTCAGCAAAGCATACAATTTAGACTTGAGATCTACTGCTGACTGTGATTATATTTATAACTCGCTTTTCACAGAAAAATGGGGGGTTATTTTTGGCTTAATAAGCGCCATTCTTATCACAAAGATGTAAGGCAGTTAAAAACCAGAGCAGCTACTCTGTTCTTACACAGAACTGGCAGCCTTCCTGAATCACTGCCTTTCACATGAAGGGTGTCGAGAGAATTACTTGGAATGTATTTCATTGTACTCCTAAAAATGGAGCAGCATCCCATGGATAACTCTGCCTGTCCTGCACAGTCAACATTCAGCCTTCCTGCTCTGTCCCCCACCTCTCCCTCCACCTCTTCTCCAATGTTCCCCTGTTGAGCTCCAAGATGCTTCTGCAAAGGTGGAGTTGTCACTTCAAAAGTCTCTCCTTTGCTGTCAGAAAAGGCCATGGGAGAGGGACGCTGGTCAGCACACGTTAACGCTGAATGTGTATGACAGTTCAGTGAGCTGAGCTCAGGATTGGGTCATAAAGTGGGAATAATTTATGGGAAGAGCTCATGGAACTGGCTGCTCTGTTTGACCCCTAACCCATCGCTTGGTGCCTGATATTCCCAGCAAACAGGTATGTTGTTTTCCTTATTTGTTGTAAAATTCAGGTCATTCTTGGTCACGTGGTTATTTCTGCTCAACAACTCTCATGCCAACTGATGCACCAGCACATGCAAGTTATACAGAATGTTGGACGAGGTGACCAGCTGTGGGACTCAAGTGTGGTTAAATCCACGTAGAAGGGAAGGTACACAAGGAATCAGGCAGAGAGGGTCACTGTCTACACCAACAAGGACCTGTCCGTTCTGTTTGAAGGCACTTCCACCTGTGGCTCTGTGCTTCCATTTCTCTGCCTGCTTACCAGAGACAACAACATACATCCCATCATCTACATCCATCCTTATGGACTCAGCCAATGCTTGCAGAGCGCTAAGGTATCCACATCATGGCACAAATCTATTATTCAGGCACACAAAGTCTCTTCAAAACAATGGGATTTAGATATCCTGATAACTTGTGGATCTGAGTTTCTACATGGGATGATGCAGTGTTGAGCCTCCTCAGCTTTCCATTGCCTCAGATGTCCTAGGAGGAGATCCTCCAGAGGCAAAGCTTTCTTCTTGCATCTGTTTATGAGCATGTGCATCACCCCTTCTCCCTCTCTATGTATGTATATTTATACACACATGTATACATACATCTAGAAGATTTTTAAACATACGAGATGTAATACAATCAAGTTATAAGGAAGAAAGAGACAAACCAGAAGAGAATAAAATATCAACACTATTCTAGTTTATAAAAATAGGATTAAATCAACTAACACACCTTATCAAAATCTTTTTCAAAATCAATATTTTTGGAATATCTTTATAATTAAGATGGTCACCAGAATCCAGGGAGAAGGTTCATATCCTGAACTGGTGTAAACTGTCCCAGCTGCACTGACTTCATCTGCACTTCCACAATCTAAAGGAGTCAATCATCTTGCCCCTAAGGTACAGTTTATGACTGCATACTGATTAAAGAAAATATACACTGGTTCTTTAAGCAAGAAAGTGAAAAAAACTCAGCTAAGGCTAATCTTATCAACATATAACCTTTTAATCAGATTATTGAAACGACATGTTAATTTATGAAAAGTTCAGCATTCTATTAAATTGCAAACAACGTAGAGAATTGCAACCCAACAGGCTGCTTCATTGAATTCATGCAGCCACTCCTGGCAAAGGCATTCCATATTTGAACTTAATTAATATTCCTACTCCTAGTTTCCATAGTTTCTTTTTAAACATGAGTACCAGCAGAAACTGGCAGTAACTTTACCCATATTCTCAATAATAACCCCCCTCTGGCTGTCAATATGTATGAAAGGAAAAATTTTTTGCATAGCCCAAACAGCCTGTCATTTTCCTGTCTTTTGTCAAAAAATACGTTGGCAACTTTTTTCTCTTTTTTGCTTACACAGCGTAAGACGTTGTACTGGGTTAAGCTGAGACAGAGTTGACTTT
>NW_010118418.1:8174-18978 GCF_000699245.1 Pterocles gutturalis | reverse complement strand
GTATGTTACGGAATAGATTATTGGTCACTTTCGGTCTCAATCCCCAACCCAAGATCAAATCCTGGACTAGTAACTGGGGCTGTGCTCCCTCCCAGCTTCTCCTGTTTGCAGACAGCAGAGAAGCTGAAAGACCTTGGCAGCCGTGCAAACATCACTTTTTATCAGCTTTCTTCTGAGCACAAATCCAAAACACAGCCTCTTGCCAGCTACTGTGAAGAAAGTTAACTCTGTCTCTGCTTAACCCGGGACAAGGAGCTCTACTAGACCTGAAGGAAAGCACGATATGTCTGTCTGCCAGAAGAGAGTACATGACAGCAGATCTGTGATGTACAACCTGTAAGGCCACATGATGCAGGGCCGCACTGTGCAAGACTGTAGACACTGTAGAGACATACCCAGCACACTGCATTAGAGTGTATTTGCACAGAACCAGGACATGTTCACCCAACAGCAGCACTGTGGTCATGCCAGGGTGATCTGCAACTGCACCAGCGCCTCTGCTGTCTCTCAGCTTGCAGAGACATCCTCTGTTGTCCAGAGCACTAGATGCTGTTGTGTAGATGTACGGTCTGCAGAGACATACAACACGTTGTTTCCCCACCAGTCATTCTCCAAGTCACAGATACGGGGGTTCCAGAAGAGCAGAACATACCTTATATCATCACCAAACACATGCTGCCTCTGGAAGGGGTCCCAGCGGGCTCACTGCTTCAACGCTTTGAAGGAAATCTAGCTCAGTTATGTGAGAGTGCAGGGAAGGAGAGAAGGCAACATGGCAGTGTACTGGAAGTGTTGTTCGCTAGCTCTTTCCCGTCTTGCCATCACAAAACTGCTCAGAAGACTGAGCACATTCTCCCACCCACATATTTACCCCGTGACTACTTAGCATTGAAAAATGCATCCAAGGGAATACCTGCCACTCTGAAAAGGCAATTTGCACAGCAACCTCTTTGGGAATTAACCTGAAGTTTAAAGAGAGTTGACATCCCCAAAAAACCACAAAACCCTGCCTAGGAAAGAAACCCATCTCATAGGCTTCTCAACCTGTTTGCTTTCCACCTACTCCAAGTCCAACCCGCTGGACATGAAGCTACTGGCATGGAAATATTCAGCTTGCAATCTGCAGTCACTGCTGGTTCACTGAGCTCTTTTTCCTTTTTCTTGGTAAATTCATGGGTTTGCTCTGTTTAGACTGCATCTTTTCTTGCTGCAGTGTGGGATAACAGTGTACGGACTTAAATTTCCTGCAGCAAGTGTCTTTGGCTGTAGCCCTAACCCTGTTTATGTCTCCTGGGTGCCGCGCTTGCACCGGATTGTACATACAGGCTCTGCTGTGACACACGGTTTAGAATTGAAACCCAAACTGGTGATGTACTCATGGGACTCACCCAATTTAACTTGGATGCCTTGGTGTTGCGGCTCAGCCCTTAGGAAGGGGAAAGGTCCATTTTGTTGTCAGAGCAGCAGTTCAAGGCCTTCAAAACGTGCACCACGAGGCAGCTGGAGCCGTGGGCTGAGCTGCCTGTTCTGTGGCAGAAGGTGCTGAATTCTGCTTTGCAGCTCACATCACTGTTTTCAGTCTACTTTTGCCTTTGCACGCAACGAAGGACACAATATCACACCCACAGAAGGGGTGTCATCTGCAGCTGTTGTCACATTGACTCTGTGCACTACTGGAACTGCTAACTGTGCTAACACCAGAAAATTACTAAGTGACGTTACTCAAGCATGACAGTTAGAAGTGGAGAAGGTGCTTATGTGCAATCAGAGGCACATGTCAAGATTAGAAAGAACATAAGCTCACATTCATTTGCCTACCTTCACAGAGCCACTGAAGCTCCACATTGCCAAACTCTAAATGATGTGCAAAGGAATCCTAGACAACAGCCCCTCCATCTTTCCCTGAGGCAGCAGATGCTGTAAGAAGGTCTGAACTGCCAAGGATCTCCATGCTCTGGCGAACAGTCTGAAATCTCAAGGCTAACAAATCACTCCCCTCATCCCTGACGTGTGGCTGACTAATGCACAGCAAGCCCTGCTGCTTTACCGGCCTCACCAGCATCCGTGTACTGCAAGCTAAGCACATTAGCCAAGTGGCTGGGAGGAAAGAAGAGGGTGAGGCAAGGCTCTACCTGGTGAAGTCAAAGACATGAGGTGATGGTGGATCTTGGGAGAAGTTATGCCACATGGATGCACAACCCAGACAGAATACAGCTTGTGAAGAAGCATTTTGATGACCGAAAAGATTATGACATCTGAATGATTAGATGTGAAAAGATGACAATGGGGGAATGACTAGGCTGAACCGGGCTCTACTTCTGAAACATTTATTCTGAAAAATACACCAGTAGACAGTAGCACGTTGTCACAGGCAAAAGGTGTGTTCAGACGCTGGAGATATTCATATGACAAAAGTGCAGCTGTGACACTGTCTAAATGCAGAAGAACTCCATTTAGCGGACTTTACAAGAAATACCAACAATTTGGCACAGAGGCACACATGGCCCAGAGTGAAAGAATCTTGCTTTCTAAAATTTAACATTAGCCCCGGAGACCTGACTTGTTGATGTGAGTGGAACTGCTATCCTCGGACACATAGGCAGGAAGGAGGGGGCTTTCCATCATCCTTATGAGCAGTGTGTCGTTTTCCTACCAAACATCTCGTGGTTCTGTGATGGCCTTTTCCTGCAACAACCTGTATTTTTTCTTCTGGAAGTGCTATTGGCACTGAGAGATCAGTGGGTCAGTATGACCCACATCTGGGTATCATCAATAAAGCTAGAATTTAAAATGAAAGCAAAGAAAACAATGAAAATACTTACAGAGCTAAAATTAACAACACTTAAGAAAATACTTATAAAATGAAAACTCTGTAGCAGTGCAATATCCATTTTAAAAGTAGGAAAAAATCATCGTTTTCCAGTAGGACAGAAAGAATTCAAGAAAAAAAGCCTTGCAAAGGCTTCTACTCACCTGCTCCTTCTAGAAATTAAAATTCACCTTCCTTTTCATTATCAGTCCTAACAGTGAGCCCAGTATATAGACTTCAAATCCAAAATGCAAACCATTTACGGCTATTTTGTAAATTTGCTCTGGAAAATAACTGTGTGCATTCATCATTTCCTTCAGGCAAGTGAGAATCTTCTAGGTCACAAAGGGTATAATTGCCTGGTTTGCACTGCACACGTACTGAGATTGCTCTTGTGTCTGACAACATGTTTTTCAGAGGAGAGGAGAAGAGAGGAGAGGAGACACATGTTCCCTTAAAATAGAAACACTATTGTTTTCCACTAGCTCAAAAAGACCCATGCTTACACTGACTATACATGATTAAATCTTGATGGTTTTGAATCATTTGGGAGGGAGTGATGTGAGAAAAGACTGCTTAGGTGTATATGCAGTGATGGAAACAGAGACTGAGAGTTCAAGCAACCCGTTTGGCCTTCTAGTTCTGCTTTGTGGACTAACGTTTAAAAAAAATTGCAAATAAGAAAAGTGGGTTTTGGTTTGGGGTTGCTTTTTTTTTTGTTGTTGTTTTGTTTTGTTTTGTTATTTTTTTGATTGTTTGGGGTTTTTTTTGGGTTTTTTTCCATTTCAGAGCCTAAATATCCTACTGTAAAGGATGCTGAGAAGATCAGGGGGAAGCAATGGAAACTGATTCCATAGAGGACAAACACTTTGTTTTACATTAGGACCAGTCATAGGGCTGGTATGTAGGTTGCCATGAGACAAACCTTATCAGTATCCAGTTAACAGTATCCAAATCTGCACACTGATCACTTTGTGGCTGATGATGGAGCAACAATGATTTAGATGATAAGTTGCATATAAACTGTACCTGAGCGGCACTTCTGAGTAATCTGTTCCATGACTGTCAAAGGTTAATTTTTTTTCCCTAAACCTTTTTGTTTCTTCACTTAACACTTTTACCAATGTTGAAAGTATGAAGCGAAAAGATCGGTAATATAAGATCACAAAACCAAACTTTTATCCATTTTAATCTAGAGTGTTGCAAGTCACACTGAATGTAACAGAAAAGGCAAATAGGCTGTATCACAGAATAGAAACATTATTTTCAATTGACCTGTCTAGGTTTGTAGAGCCTGTCTGTGTTGAACTTTAAGGGAATTTTCAAAGTGGGAATAAAGTGCAAAACCGATAACATAGCTCTTAGCAGAAAATGTCAGAACTGTGCACACACAGGACTTTGTGTGTTCTGAAATGTATTTTTAGGTTTTAGAAGGGCTTTAAGTTTCAATTCAAATCTTTGGGGCTTTGGGTTTTTTTTTTCCAAAATAGAAGACAAACCACCTGTCATCATAATATCCTGCAGCAAACACATGAGTTGTCAACAAGGAGCTAAAGGCATTTTCTGCCTGTGGAGTTGCTGGGTCAAGCAGGGGATAGCTCAAACAGCTCAGGAACAGCAGCTCTGGTCCTCATAACTACTGTTAGAGCAAAGGATTGAAACATTCTTTTAAAAGGCATTGATCGTATTACTTTTATGTTTGAGTTAAATTTAATGCATCATTAATGTAATCTAAATTTACTTGTTAAACCTTTATAGTACTTGGTGGATTGAGCAGGTTAGAATTTGAGTTACATTTTCATAGCTTTAACAGTGGTTGCAGTTACTTTAGCCCCAAAACATCTTATACTGACATATATCTTGTTTATCTTTCTTTCAGGTGAACAGGCTATGTAAGATCATGCACACGAGTATAATACATTCACAACAAATATCATCCTGCTTTACCTATTCTCATGAGAACCAGCAAAGCTTTTGTACTTATGCAAGTCCATTTTTGGGTATTCCTTAGAAACTTTGGTCTTCTTTGGCTATTTTTTTTTATATTAAAAATGGTTTTTAATCTTCATTTTCTCCTGTATTCTGAAGGGCAAGAGATCACACAAGAAGAGACAGAATGGTGGCTGAAAATAGGCTTTGAAGCTGTATTGAAAGAAGTAACTTCCTTCCTTTTATCTGTTTCTCAGCCTTCCTCAGAGCCATAGCACAGCATATGTATACTTCTGGAGGCAGGCAAAGCTAATACAGGATGCAACCCACTGTATTAAACCAGCTCTTTCCATAACTCAGAGGGACTTGCTCATCAATGGCAGGTGATATCACGTATGCGGATGTGGCAATGCTACCCAGAGACAGATCACACATTCCTTCTCGGACATCAGTTCCAGGTAAAACATCTAATCAGCTCTTGGACATACACTATTTTCTTTTGTATGCTCTCTCGCTCTCTCTCTTTCATTTTTAAAACTGTTACTGGATAATACTAGAACAATGCTATAAAATGCTGCATGCAAAAATCAAGGGAAGGGTGAAAATTTGCAAATGGTGGAGGAGATCCTCATGAGATCCAAATCAGCAAAGCTACTCTTAAGTCTGTATTGCTACAGAGCAGTGCCTCAGTTCCATCCCGTTGTTTTAAGTAACAGAACAAGAAACAAAAATTGTTCATTTTTAAATAATGAGCATCATCTTTTTTTTATATGAACGTGATCAAAAATCTGTTAGAACATGCTCCACCAAATTACTACCTATCCCAGAAATCAGATAAATGCATTTAATGATGTATTAATGGAAAAGGAGCAGTAAATTAACTAGTAAATCAGAAAATTAGTGGAGGCAAAAGTGTAGTCACTGTCACTGAAGGAAGTACTGAATAATGCATAAAACCCTCCTGCTTTTCCTCTTTAATTTTCCAGTAATGATTTTCTTAGGACCACATTATCAATCAGTGGTCATTTCATGTATTTATAACAACAGACAAAAGATTAAGTCAATATTCAGGGTAAGGAGATGATTTAAACCACATTTTTTGAGACATAATATTTTCACTACTTGAAAAAAATGTAATTCATTCATGAAAGCATTTTGTCAAAATTCTGGATCACCGCTAGTATGAATGACAACTTCTTACTATGAGCAAGTAGGAAATGCTTGTGGTCAGAGTAAGATGGTATTTCCATGCTTTCAAGGTTAATTAGTAATTAATGTGTTTTCTTAAGGCAATAACATTGTGTAATAAGCATTTTTAGAAGATACTATTCTACTAACAGTCTAGATTAGTAGTGATGATAGTGCTCTGAATGCATGTACTTAAATGATGGAAAAAATGATTTTTAAAATATTCTTACAAAACCTTATCTAAAAAATAGAAACAAATTCAGTTTATTATATATCTAACAGAAAATACTACCTTACACTGTATGTTCATGTAAACAGTCTGTACTACTGTAACCTGTACAACACAAAGCGTAGAGGGTTCACCAAGAATATTACCCCCTTTCTAAGGTGATATAATTTATTTGCAAAGGGAGCCACGCATCAACTCTTGATTTGAAGACATCCAAAGATCTTCCTTTATCATGCTTTCTGAAGGAACAGCTTGAATTTGAATAGGCCAGGCTTTAATCTCCAATGAAAGTTCTCATTTTGTGCATCACAGTATCATAGAATCATAGAACGGTTTGGGTTGGAAGGGACCATGAAGATCATTTAGATCCAACCCCCCTGCCATGGGCAGGGACACTTCCACTATCCCAGGTTACTTCTTGTTAAACCTTTGTCTAATAGATTTTAGCACTCAATATTTTCTTACATGAAGTTACTGCCTATAGTAATCAAGTAATTTCTCAGTGTTCTTTTGCCTTTAAATATTACACTCTATGTAACTTTCTTAAGAACTCTAAATATTTTCATGGATCTTTTTCTGTTCATTCTCTAGTGTTTCCATCTGCTTTAAAAAATACGGGCACCAGAGACACACCCATTATTACAAGTCTCAGTTATGCTGTCTCAGTTATACAGAGACAAAATCTCTTAAATAATCTTTTCTTCACTGTTTCTAACTCCCAATATCACCTTTCTCCACCCTTATATATGGTTATACTCAAACACATTTTGTTTCACTCGGCTTGAACTTACAGGGTTGCCATTATGGCTGTCTTTACTTATTGCTTTGTTGACTTTCTGTTATTTTCAGATTTTATTAGCAATTATTTTTCTACTTACTTTGACACAAATGGAAAAAGCACTAGATAGTGTTAAGCAATATTGGGCTTCATATCAGTATAGAACATGCTAGAAATATTTTCCCGATGACAATTATTTCTCTGCCTTCATCATTAACATATACTAACATGGGTTTTATTGCTATTAAAATAGACAGGAACTTGAGCCATACTATCATGCTTTAAAAATTCAGATGAACAATTTCAGTTGCTTGTCCCTTCCTTTAAGTTTTAACACTTTCACCAAAATTCACCCATACTCATCCAGCTGGTGAGTGTTCTTTTATCGCAAGAAATTAATCAAAAAGAGTCACTTTTACAATGGGAAGAATGGGGGAAAATGCCAATTTTTTTTCTACAGAATTAGTTCTGGAATTTTTAAAAACTTGGTAGGAAATTCAGGAAAAAATCCTGAAATATGACGGGCATGTTGAGTAATGTTCACAAAAACAGACTTAAGCTTAGTGCAAGTATAACAACGATTAGCGTTAATGTTCCCCACTGCATAGTTGATCCTCACTGAGATGTCCTGCATTTCTTTGCAGATAATGGATCCTAATGTCTGGGATCCTAGCATGGTGAGGTAGGAACTGCCCAAAGTAGCTAAGAAGATAGAGCAATGATGCAAGGCGATGCTCAGTCAGCCATTTCTGGGAGTTAGATCCTTGCAAGCTAGGAGGACCACTGTCCTGCATGGACTGGGCTCAAAGCTGCTTTGGGCAGGACAGCTTCTGCATACCAAACACGCTTACGGAATATCGCGCTCCTTGTCACACCCTGCATGAAGAGGTTTCAAAGCTTCCTCCAGTTTGGAGCAGGAATTTGAAGCTGATTCTCAAAGTGAGGTTCTCAGCTGCAAGGTGATGGGACTCTGGCAAGCATCACAAACTCTCCCTTTGGCTCTGTCCTAACTCTGTGACACACTGAAATGTCCACTGGAGGATACCTACATCCTCCCCTTTACCAGATTTTATGCTGGTCTTGCTCTTGGCCAGGGATGTCTGACTATCTTGCAGAAAAAGAAGCGGATAGGAACAAGAGAAAGCACTGCATGGTTAAAGCTTTCACAGTGGAGGAGGGAGAGCTGGGTTTAATCACCACTGCAAATTCGGTTGATGAATTCTTCAAGTGGCAGACTCCCAGACATTAGGCAAGACTTCAAATAACTAGGCTATGGGAAAGTGGAACATGCTCACATGCTCACCTTCTCCTGGCTGCATTTTGTGCAAGTTTCAGACCATTAGATGCAATTTACTGGAGGAGATACTGAAAAAAACCCATGGGTGGGGGGCATAGCTAATTTGCCCTGCTAAAGTATAGCTGCTGTCAAGATTTGGTGCACATGAAATATAAACATGTGGGGAGCTGAACTTCTGCCAAGATTCTGTAGTATTTGAGTAGGTGCTTTAAATATGTAAAATTTGGATTTGAGAGTGAAAGTCCCTTTACAGACCCAATGCCCACCTTTTTTTTTTTTTTTTTTTTTTTTTTAGTCTTTTCTTTATCCACAAGAACGGGATTTAGTTTGGTCAAATTATGCAGAATTTATTGGAAGTTCTCACAAATACTGTTCTTATCTCAAAGTCTATTCAATTTATTTTATAAAGATACAGAGAAAAATGTAAAAATCGCTGTTTCTACAGTTGCAAAGAATATATAAGTCTGCAGTCTAACAATAAGGAAGGTTCAGTCATTGAAAACTATTGGGATAAACTTGATAGACTGAACAGAAAAACTGTGTTATATAATGTTTAACACAACCTAGCAATAAAAAATGACTGCAGCTGTAAGTTTGGGAGGCTACAGCCAGAGAAGTGTTTGAAATGGATTAGTGAGGTCCTGTTGCAACTGGAAAGTGAGCACCAACTTGTTACACATGCAGCTGGACTTCAGCTGTCAGTCAGGTAGTCTGAATTACAAGGACGAGGTGATTCTTGGATGTTCTAGCAGGGCATGGTGCAGAGGAGTTCAGTGGTGCTATCTGTGCACATGCTTTGGTGGGCTAGCAGGTGCTATTACGGTGCATGTGCTTCAAAACAGATGTTCAAAAGTAGAAGTGTTCCAAAAACGCAAGCAGGGACAAATACAGCCTGGAAATCCTCTTCATAATGAAAGACTCAGACAGTTTTCACTTCCTAGTTTACTCAAGAACAGTTTGAGAGTCACCTGATTACGGTTCATAAATGACTACACACAAGATCTTTCCTCTAGCAGAAAAACAAACCAAGAAGAGTTCAACTCCACCATTGAACTAGCCTACAAGTAGTTGTAGGCTGCTATTAGTTCACCCCTTAGCTTCTTGTTCCCCTCCTTAGCCTCCGTGGCCTCTCCAGGTCCTGACCATGTTATCATCCACCCTCTGCGGGACCCTCTCCAGCTTTCTCCAGTACCCGCTGAGCAGAGTTGTCCACATCTGGACACACTGTTCCCGGCACAGCCCGTGGGTGGGCCAGCACAGGAACCTCCCCTGGTTTGGAGTCCAGGTCTCTCCTAACGCAGCCCCGCTGGCAGCTTGCATAAACTTTGGTGGTGAGGACGCACCGTGGGCTCACACAAGAACCTGATGGCCATAAAGCCTGTCTTCTTGGAGTGAACAACATGCCAGAAGCACTCCCTATCTGCACATTCACCAAATAGAAGCTTCCAGTAAATCAGATGTCTTTCTGCACTTAACAATTTGCATATAGAAATGAAGTGAAATTTCAGTTTTAGTAAGTGACAGAGATCTCTACCTAGTAGCAGGGCTCCTTGTTGCTAAACTAGGTAAGGGTGTGTAAGTATCTGCCAAAATTAAGGTTACATGGTATTTTAAAACCACTTGCTGGCTTCTGAGGATTTCATGTGCGAATGATGATGTGCCAATACACACTGTAATAAAAGTTATCCTTTTTTTAAAATATTCAGATTGCACGGATAATTGGGGTTTTTTTTTCATACAGTTTGAGAGGTATTCTTTAAAGGAATGGATCTTTATTTGAGAGAGAAAATATTTAGCAATAGTATCAGATTTTCTAAAGCATGTATTTTAGAATAAATGTCTCCATTTATAAGGGTTGTGCATTTAAAAGTTTAAAAGTCCTGACTGTTCTTCTTTGGAAAAATATTTACACTCTAAGAAGAAAAATTTTTATGAGCATTTTTTTAGAACAGTTACTTATCTATATAGTTAAATATAATTTATAAATTTTCTGTAGTTCATTGAACTAATGAACCGCAATAAAGCAAACTGTAAAGTGCATTAGGTCGTGTTCCCTAAAGCATAGAACATCTTACCTGTAAGAATAAACCTTATTTGCCAATCAGATCCTCAGTTTTTTTCTTACTCTAAAGCCTCTCCACACTTCAGCAATTCTCATTTCAAATGCTACTTAATTTTTAGCCTAATAAAACCCTTGTCTTCTGCCAAGTTCTTTCCTGATCAGTGACATTTTATACAACACAAATTGCTTACATCTATTTAAAAGCCCCAGGGATCACAAACTAGGGCTGTAGCACAGAACTTTATTCTTGATTCAGATTGATAAGATCTCACAATTTATGGAAAGAAGATCAGTCTACCAAAGGTCCAAATATCTTCCATAAAACTAGCCAGTAGCTCTACAAAATACCCATCTAATACCAAATTGAAAATGTGTTCAGTAAAGGATGCATGTGTATTTAACTCATGCTATGCTATTTTAATGGCTTGTTTTGGTTTGGCAATGTGCATTTGGAACGGGATGTCTTCAATCATAAGGCCCATTCCTCTTCTACTCCAGGCATCACATAATGT
>NW_010118418.1:336-8145 GCF_000699245.1 Pterocles gutturalis | reverse complement strand
AATGACCTTGCTGCAGAAGCATTTCTCTGAGTGGCATTTTTCCCTCTGAGGTCTCTCTGCTTCGTGAAGCAACCACAGCTCTGGTGCCCCTTAAGCCCCTATGACACCTCCTGAGATGGCTTAATAACAAATAAGAGGTTTGCTATGGATAGTTCCCAGGTCTTACCCATCCTTCAGTCTGTCTGTCTGCCTCCTGGTCCAGCCACACAGGACCCAAGTAGTTCAAACAAAGATTATGGAGGAGGCTTTTAGTTACTTCCTGACAGCAGCAGGAAATGATAAGTCATCATCATGCCTGTTGTTTCTTAAAAAAAAAAAAAAAAAAAAAAGCTGAACTAGCAGCTCTGGAAACACGTGCCCCTTTTTATACAGACTTGGTCTTCTATGTAATTCTTTATTGTTTCTCCACTTAATGGCTTGTACAACCACAAATGTCAGCATTTCCCTACTCCTTACAGGAAACATGATCACATATGCTGAGCTGCGCGTGAAGCCGAAACCCAAAGAGAGCTGCAGATCAGAGACTTCCGCTTCTGGTAGTGTGCTATTTTGTTTGGTTGTTGGTTACTAATTATAGTTTTAATCTTTCCTATTACCAAAGAGTAAAACCTGTTATCAAGAGTCTACACATACAATCTTGTAATAAAGAACTGATGTTATCATTCCATACATTTTTTTTGCTGGGTTCTTAGGTTATACAGTTTCCTTATAAAAACAATATTGAGATAGATTTTCCAAAGAATTTTAAAAAAATGCCTTCATGTCCTACATTGAAAACTTAGCAAAGGAAAGTAAAATTCCACATTGTTTTTTAGGAACCGTCCTGACAGGGTCTCTGCAGGAACAGTCACAGGGACACACTTGGCTTTGGAAGTAGCGTAATACACAGCTCTCTAGGTGCAGTCAGTGCACTGATGACTGCCACCCTCTCTGTACTGAAGGACGTACGCCAGACAAGGTCAGGACCACAGAATTTTGTGAGCTGGAAAGGGACATTACAAAATACATCTCAGGCAGCTAGAGAATGTGGCAGTTGCTCTTCTCACGCAGGCAAGGGCAGGAAGACAGCAGCTATGAAAGTGCAACCCTGTGGCTTGTGGAAATGACACCTTGACCCCAAATTTCCTTGGGGCCTGCCTCTCCCTGTTTCACTCTCACAAGCTGATGAATGCCAAATGGCTGGAGAGATGCTTGGTCGGATGTACTTCCGTGTGCTATGGTGTCAGCATGTGATTTTTTGCCTTTTCTGTGCATTCAGGTAAGTTAGCTTTCAGCCACATGACAGGCACAGTAACACAGGAGAGTGTGACCAGAGGGGAAGAACATACCACAGACCATCCCTGATACTTTGCAGGGCCTTGCAGGGTGCGGGTGGGTAGGTAGGAAGAGGCAACACTTGAAAAAATTAACTCAAAGGAGAAAAAGAGAATTCTTAATGGAATGATTGATTGGAAATCACTTGCTTTATCTGACAAAATGATATTTCGATTTCACTTTCATGTATGCAAAATGGATGCAAAGTTTTAATAAGTAAAATGTCCCCACATCAAACAGCAGAAACTAGCATACATAAAGGCAGTGTTAATTTTAATATGTGCAAAGACCTTAAGCCACTCTTCCTCCTGCCTCCCTCCAGGCTCCCAACATAGGCACTCAGCTGGGTTCTACGTGGCGCTGGTCCTGGGAGTCCTTGTGCTCGTCCTGCTAGGTGTCATAGCCGTACTAACCAAGCAACGTGAGTAGATCTTACCATCTGCTTCATCTCTTCATGGCAGACATGGTTAAGCCTCACAAGCAGAGCGATGCCAAAAGAAAAATTCCCTTCATGTTGCATTAAAGGTGTCAAATTATACAAAAATACAGAAAAATAAATGTAGCATTCCAATTGGAACATTTGCTACCTGTCATTTAACATATATAGCACAGACGAAGTGGAGCTGCTGCAGTCTACCTTGTGTCATCAGTGATGCTGAAAGGCTGTAGAAGCAGATTTCAAATCATTATGACAGTCAAAACATATGGTGTTCCTGACTTAGAAGTTGTATCTATGATGCTACTTTGAGACCATTTCACTTCATTACTTTGTAGGTTTGAACAAGTGAAAATCAGACTTCAGGTCATTTCATTTAATCAGACTTCTCTGGTACTCATGATATAATCCACAGCGTGCTCCACTTATATGAGAACTGTTCCAGTGAAGATACTAATTTCCTAAGAGAAAACAATCTTGAAAAACTTCAGAAAACACACGTACCTCCCAACCCTCCCTAAAATCTCACCAAACTGTTGTGTATTCTTTATATATAAAACTATAAAAAATTACAAACTCATATTGTTTGCCTGTACTGTCCATATTATTCAGCAGCTACACCCTTTGCCAGACAGTTATACTCACGGAGTATGCTTATAACTGAGGGTGTATACCCCCTCCAACGCATACACACACACACCCCCTCACATCCCCAGTATAACACTGGATACAGAGACTACATTTCCTTGACCCTGTTATTAACCATCATCTCTTTTTTTGTTGTTGTTGTTCAAGTTTTGAAGGGCAGAGCAGGAAAATCAGAAAGTTTGCCCCAGTGTGGTCTAAATAGCACTGGCAATAATATTTCTTCAGAGAAGACTGTCTCGGTGGTGCTCCTGAAATGGCTCATGGAGGAACTGTGTGAAGATGGACAGGGTGAGGAAAGTTAGTCCTTTCACAGCATAGAGGACATTTTATGTGCACGCTTTTCTTGTCTTTGTTCCCATTTCTATGACACCCTGCAGTTTCTGGGAACTCACCAGTACTACCCAGGGAGCATGGTGTTCCTGCACAGAAGTGATGACAGGATCTAAACTAACATTTTAATGACAACAGTTTTGCTCATCTTCTGGTATAGTTTCTGGTACTTTCTTTATATTTATTTCTGACAGGAACTGCTGTTAGAAAGGCCATATATTGTAGATCCTCCCCATATCCTGGACAACACTTTCCAGACAATAATTGTTTGCAAAGAGGGGGAGGGAGTTTAGCTTTCCCATCCTTTTGGAAGGATCAGGCAGGGGAAGGCTTACCTGGTCTTTTTATTGTGGATCTATTATTTTTTGTCAAATACTAATGCTTTTCTAAGTACTGATTGTAATGATGTCACTTTGAAACATTAGGGGAAGCCAAGACGGAAAATGTGGGGGAATATTCCTCCTAGATGCTCTGTGTGAAATGTGAAGTAGACCTGGGAATAGACATGTTCCCCTTGTTTAACACTCCTTCTCCAGCTCCATAGACATAGTTTGGACATCATCCAAGTGCCTGTGCTTTCTGGTCACATCGTGTCAAATCCACACACTCCACATCGCATCGCATTGCGTGGTGTCTTCTCACAAGGGCTGTATGTGGGAGGACAAAAAGCTCTCTAGGTCCTCCCAGTGCTCTCTATGGGGCAGGTGCACAGGGAGCTGGAGAGCCCAATTATGTGCGTAGCACCATGGCAAGGGAATGGGAAGCTGAGAAGAGGGGCGACACTGGAGCCTTCACACCTCTCTCCACACCCAGCAAACACATGCTTGAGAGTCGGGACTGGCTGCTTTTGGACCAGCCAGCCAGGCCCATGAACATAAAACGCTGCAAGGCAACTAGAACGAGTCACAGTGCGAGCTACTGATTCTCTCTCTCCACCCACAGGAGCAACATGCAAGCTGTGTCCTCCTGGGTGGCAACTGCACAGGGGGAGATGTTACTACTTCTCCAAGGAGGCTGTAAGCTGGGAAGACAGCCAGAGAAACTGTCTGGCCAGGAAATCCCAGCTTCTTGTCATTGAAGATGAAATTGAGATGGTGAGTCTTGCAGCAGCCCTAAAATTGTGCGACAGGCATCTGCCTTAGCCAAACATTTCACTAAGTGAATATAGCCCAGATGTCAGGTATACACGAAGGCAAGCAGGAGCCCCATCAAGTGCAGAGCATCTGACTCTCCACACACAGGAACTTGTTTTGAGAGCGTCAAGAGTCAAGCTGAAAAGTAGAAGCACAAGAGATGAAAGTGTGGAAGTCAGAGTAGTTTTGACTGGGAGAAGGAAATGCTGGGAATGTCCCACCCATTTCCATTACTTGGCACTGGGAAGAAAGGTCTGATTCAACCACTAAATAGAAATTCAAACAGCCAAACCTCCTCATTTTCCTTTGGGAAAATGAATAGGAAGGTATCACTGAATGGCTCTTCTGAGAAATTCATTGTTCCCTGAAGAACAGCTCTTTTACCTTAAAGACCAGGTTTAGCAACCTGGCTCATTAGGGTGAGGAGCATCACTGAGGGGTTTTTTTTTTGACAGCTGCCAGGAAGACAGTCAGCCTGAGCACCAGCCTCAACCAGAAGTCTGTGGCTGGTCCCGTGTATGGGCTGTTATAACGCCCAGCTGCTTTGACACAGCTGGATCCCTGCCCTTGCTCTCCATGTGAGGGACTACATGAAAAGCTGGGCATGAGGCAGGACAGCGACCTGAGCATAGCAGGAAAGCTCTGCTGTTGGGTAACATGCTTCTACTTGTTCCACAGGAATTTATAGACAATGTAGAGAAAGATACCAAATATATCTGGATTGGGTTGAAGAATCAAGACACGAAGAAACAATGGAGTTCAGCTGAAGATTATGGAGTAAAAGAAAACAGGTGATGATTTGTGGAGGGACGTGTCTTTGGCAATAGCAAAATTATGGTACTCTGCACAGAAATACAGATCTGAATCCAAGCTAATTTTGCAAGGCACAGATCTAGTCCTGCAGCCTCAGGCACCTGCTCAGGGTCTGTTTCACAGCCAGTTCCAGGTTAACTGGTTCCTGCTGGGCACCTTTGGAAACAGATTTGTTTTCTGCCTGCAAGACCAAACAAAGTCACAGTTCATGTATGTCTTAATGCAGAGGGACATGAATACACACTTCTCCCACGGAAATAACTGTCAACAAACTCTCTCACTTTACAGACCATGTGGTGACCGCCTCTGTTGAATGTGATGCCTGTCACCTAGCATGGGTGCTGGGATCTGTGCAGCTGAAGGGTCCTTCCCCTCCCTCTTAACCACTTATAGTTCAGCATTGTGGCCGCGTGGGGAGGTTTTCTCATCCTTCCCACACTAATGTTCCTGAGCTTCCATCCCTCAGCAGCCAGCAGTCTCTGTTGCGGGTGCCCATCCCACCTGTGCATAGCTGGTGAGGAACTGTGTTTCAGTGGGTTACCAAATGGGCGTCACCCAAAACCCTCACTCATGATATTGTTCAGATTTTTTATCCAGTACTGAATTTAAAGCTGACAACTCATTTGCATGCCTTTTGCTCTCTCAACAGGATAGCTATTAATAGAATGGAGACTGACAAGAACTGTGCTGTATACAGAAGAAAAAACATGATCCAAGCAGATAACTGCCAGACTTTCAAGAAGTGGATCTGTAAGAAGAATGCAACTTTGTTGGTGCTCTGAGCCAAATTGTCAAACAACAGGCCTAGCTTTTTGTCTGAAGACCTATTTCACTGATAAAAAAACATGTGATGTAAATAATTTTGAGACTTGCACAGAAACGTGCATTTCGCTGTTCTGTGCTCCCTAGGACTTGGTCTGACGCAAACAGGGAACTCTGAGGTTGCCAGGTGTCAGTGTGAAGGTCATGCAGTAGGACTGCAAGTCAGCATGTGTGGATTTGGGGGTGCCGAGCTTTTCTGTGGACAGATGTTGGCAGTAGCTGCCTCTAGGAATGGGCAGGGGAAAAGAGGCATTGGTGAGAATGAGCGCTGTGCACATGAACTGCATGACGTGTAGGAAAGATGCTACCTGCGGGGGCTGAAGAGTGTCTTGGAGCCTGCTGCTGTCGTACATATCCCTCAGTCAGGCACTGCTGAGCTGAGGCATTTTTTTATTTGGGTTACAATATTTTAGTGTTTTCTGAAGTTTGGGGGTTTTTTCCTTGTAGTCTAATTGCGACTTAGAGAAGCCACTTGAGGGCTGGGAAAAATGCATTTATTAGGCAGTGTCTTAGACTTATTCAGAGCTGACCTGAACAGCTACTGGTTATACAGATACTAGGTCACAAGTGACTCATAGCATTTGTGGTTAATAAGGTGATGGTTCCCATCTTCTTCTGATGCTGAACCTTGAGATCCAAAAGCAAGCTCTTAAGTAGGGAAGGGGCTTGGACCACAGGTCAACATTGCAGTGCAAGGAAATTAGATGATAGCCTGCATTTCCAACTATATTTTATCCCTTTACATTGCAAATTCTTTAATGTGGAACCACAGTAACTGCCTGGAAGGTATGATGATGAGATACTGAAGCTAAATGCTGGTGAAATTAATGCCTGTGGGTGCACTCAGTAAATACATTACTTGGGCATCAAAGTGTTATGGATATACCCTATTTCTGGATCTAGAATACAAAAATACTAAGAACAGTTGGGCTTAGTGCCTTTATTAGATTAATATATTTGAAAAAAAAGTACAAATGTCATGAATTGATTTTTAAGAAATGAAACACATCATTTGTTTCAGATTTTAAAAACACCTTAGTCTAATAAAGGTTAATAACTCCTCCAGATCTGTAGCTAGCCTGTGTCTTTAAAATCAGAGTGACAAATGCAAGGCAAATGTTTGCAACATTACTGAGATATTTCCAGTGACTTGTATTGCAACGGTGAGGAAACCAAGTGATGTGTGAACAGGGAAATTAAAAAAATAACATAGGGGACAATGGAAGTGGAGATGTAACAATAATGTTTTCTGTCTGTTTGCAAATCATGTACCTCCTCTTGGGTATTGCCAGGGCCCTGAGCACTCTAATAGGCCTTAAGTGTTCTCACCAGACTCTCCTCCTGAGACTCACTGGGTCTTCAGCCTCTGCCTGAGCTCTGTCAAAGACATACCTGCCTCCAGCCCTGTCCCATCTCCTGGATGGGACATCCGAGTCTTACCTACATGAGAGATTGAACAATTCAGCTGGTAACTGAACCAACTTTTTCATTGAAAAAAGTATCAAACACTTCTGATGCGAAAGCTAATACTGAGAAAGCTTAATAGTTGGTCCCCCTTCTCTGAATCTCTAGTCTCATATTCTCAGACTTTGGGGCAAAGCACTCTCACACTTTCATACAGCTATCTCGCAAAGGTGTAAAATCTACTTCTCTGTGTTTACAGACAGGGTTTCTTAAGTAAATGTTCATTTTGCCCACTATAATTCAATCTCAGGTAAGATCTCTTCAAATGCCCCTGAAGTTAGCTTTCCACAATACGGTGTGCTTTCCACAATAAGAAGCTGAATTCTTACCTCATTTCATAGAATGATGCAATAATTTATAGCAGAAGGGACCTCAAGGCCCTTTCGGGGCCAGTCAGGGAGAGTTTCTGAGTTTCCAGAGTTTTACTATAATTTTATGTACTTTTACGTTAGCCATGTGGGGTTACATGTGTTTGGAAGAAGAAAAAACCCCACAAAACAAAACCTAACATTAAAGCCACGGTGCTACTCTAACAAAAAATGAAAATTGGAATTAAAGTCCTTATTACCAATGAGAGAGAGAAATAAGTCCAATGTGGCTTTTGAAATGTAGAGCCTTTATCTCATCTTTGCTAAGATACACATAATTAAAAGCAGCTGCAGTTTCCCTGCGCTAGATGTCTAGTGTCCGTATGGAGGGCTGTGGTTAATTCTCATCTTTGCTAAGATACACATAATTAAAGGCAGCTGCAGTTTCCCTGCGCTAGATATCTAGTGTCTGTATGGAGGGCTGTGGTTAATCGTAGAATAATAAAATCATAGAATCATAGAATGGTTTGGGTTGGAAGGG
>NW_010118418.1:0-290 GCF_000699245.1 Pterocles gutturalis | reverse complement strand
CGGCCTGGCCTTGAACCCCTCCAGGGATGGGGCATCCACAGCTTCTCTGGGCAACCAGTTCCAGTGTCTCACCACCCTCGCAGTAAATAACTTCTTCCTAATAACTAATCTAAATCTGCCCTCTTCCAGTTTAAATCCATTACCCCTTGTCGTGTCGCTGCATGCCCTTGTAAAAAGTCCCTTCCCATCTCTCCTGTAGCCCCCTTCAGGTACTGGAAGGCTGCTAATAAGGTCCCCCCACAGAGCCTTCTCATCCCCAGATTGAACAACCTCAACTCTCTCAGCCTGTC
>NW_010118417.1:4291-4860 GCF_000699245.1 Pterocles gutturalis | reverse complement strand
GGTCAGGGCGGCATCGTCACCCCCTGCATCCCTCCTTGGGGTCCCTTTGATGTCACGTCCCCATGGCCGTGACCCCTCGCCTGGGTGCCTGTGACAGAGCCGGGGGGCTTGGACTGGGAGCACGGGGAATGCCACGTCAAGGGTTTTTCTCCTCGTCCCCCCCAGACCCAGGCAGGAGGCTTCTTGTTGCACCCCAGCGCCACCAGCATGGGTCCCTGTGCCACAGGGATAATGGGGCTGGGGGGTCACAGCTGGAGCTGGCTGAGCTGCAGAGCCCAGACCCCCCCTCAGCCCAGACACCCCAAAATGCTGCCACCCCGCTGGGTGCAGCCCAGCCAGGCTAATACGTGGGGAAATGGATCTGGGGAGGGAGAAGCAGCAATCCCAGCAAAACCCCAGCATCGCGTCCCTGTCCCCGGCACCGGTCCCTTGTCCCCTGGCTGAGTGATTGGTACGTGATGATAATTATTTGAATGCAGCAAGACTTCCTATTTTAACTGGGCTTAGTTGGATGTGACAAGCGGCCATAAAAGCGGAGAAGTTAATTCTCTCAATTGCTTCCAACGAAA
>NW_010118417.1:1637-3873 GCF_000699245.1 Pterocles gutturalis | reverse complement strand
CCCCGGAGGGAACCAATCGTCCAGAACAAGCCCCTGGCAGCCTCATTCCTCCCAGGTAATTTTTATAAATGAGGGGACACCCAGCGCAGGCGAGGACAAAAGGGTGGCCAAGCGCTGGGGAGGCAGCGCCAATGATGCCCAGCGCCTGCACGTCCCTGATGTCACATCCCGAATTTATCCCGTCTGCAGGGACTCAGCTGCATGTCCCCATTGCTGCATCCCAAATTTTACCCCATCTACAGGGATTCGGTCACACATCCCCAATGCTGCATCCCAAACACATCCCCAATCCTGCATCCCAAATTTTCCCCCATCTGCAGGGACCCAGCCGCACATCTCTGATGCCACATCCCAAATTTTATCCCATCCGCAGGGACCCAGCTGCACATCCCCATCCCCAAATTTTACCCCATCCGCAGGGACCCAGCTGCACATCCCCATCCCCAAATTTTACCCCCTCCGCAGGGACCCAGCTGCACATCCCCATCCCCAAATTTTACCCCATCCGCAGGGACCCAGCTGCACATCCCCATCCCCAAATTTTACCCCATCCGCAGGGACCCAGCTGCACATCCCCATCCCCAAATTTTACTGCATCCCCGCCACTTTCACCCCAACCACCGTGCCAGCTCCGAGCGTGCCGTCCTGCCCTCCGCAGTGGGTGACCCCAGTCCCCCCAGGGCAGCGGTGACCATGCTGGGGACACCTGGTGGCCCCTTCCCCATGGTCACAGGACCCTCCTGCCAGCCCGGGGGGGCTCGAGGGGCTGCTGAGATGTTGCCCCCCCAACCCATGAACTTCTCCTGGGCTGGCACGTGGCTCTGCTGGGGGGTTGAAGGTTTGAGGTGTGCTCTGACCATTTATTTTGCACAGAAATTTATAATAAATGCTGTTAAAGACTTGGGCTTTGACAGAGGTAATAATAAATTCACTGTTAAAGACAGTAGTTTAATTCCTTATACTCTCCAATACTGCACAGAATAAACTATATTCATCAGCGAGTAATTTTTTACCACATAAATCTTTAAAACGAACCGTTGTAGGCTGTTGAGGCTGAAATATTGTGAATTTATTAGATATGCCCATGTAGGATTGGATTCAGAGGTTTCCATTCGAATATATTACGGGGGAAATTTGTGTCTTTAAGTGTGACAATCCTTCCATTTTCCGAAGGCAGCGTTATAACCAGCAGCTCCTCCAGAGTCAACTCTGCCTTTATGAGACAGAGATTTAGTAACGAGCCCCGCGCTAATCGGCCGGGGAGAGGGGAGGAGGGGGGGGGGTGACATTTGCCACGACGCCCCGTTTCAAATGGGTGGGAAAAAAAAAAAAAAAATTAAAAAAAAGCAAAGCAGCTTTTGTTTCCAGCGTTAACAAATGCCCGACGACTTCCCAGCTTATTTCGTAAATGGAAGTGGAAATTTCACTTGGGGTTGTGACAAGGGGAAATATGAAAGTGGAGCCTCGGCGTTAAACCCGTCCCTCCCCGACCATACCTTTCCCCGGCTGCCGCGGTTTTATGGATCTACATATTCTATACATACAGCCGTGTGCGTGCGGGGAGCTGGATGCGGTGGGGTTGGTCTGGGGGTGGTTCGTCAGCGATAGAGGGAAGGAGAGGAGAGCCGAGGGTGAAACCCCGACTGAACGGGGGCAAAAGAAATGAGGAAGGTTTAAAATCCGGCGTCGATTTGCCGAGGGGTGAGAGGCAACAGTCGATTTGCCGAGGGGTGAGAAGCAACACCTCTGCCACCATCCCGACCTGTGATTTTTATCTGTCCGAGCCTGTTGAGCCCCCGTGTTCCGTGCCGGCATCCTTGTTTCCTTTGCTAATGTGAAATACCCGCCGACAGGAGAAATCTTTGTTCGTTAGAGAGAGACTGAGATAATTATAAAACCATCTCCTGGTTCATGAGGCGAGGGTAACATTTAAACCAATTGATGTGGTAACATTTAAAGCAGTTCTATTGCAAAATGTCACGTACGGTCTAGTTTCATTAGGGACGACTTAATAGATGGATGGAATTGGAACTCCCAGGCCTGGGCAGAAAATAAAAAGTTTCCCGTTGCCATAACTCAGCCTTCGGCCGCCGCCGTGCCCTTCCCATGGACCCCGTCCCCAAAGGTCAAAACCTTCCAGCGCTGCGTCTTCTCTGCAGCCGTCACAAATCAAATTGTTAAAAATGAGAATCGCGGACAAAAGCGGCGTGCGCAGAAATCCCGCGGCCGGGGGTAA
>NW_010118417.1:655-1627 GCF_000699245.1 Pterocles gutturalis | reverse complement strand
AGGAGCCGGGTTTGGAGGAGAACGATAGCGAACACAATTAATATTCAGCATCCCCCGTTAGCGCTCCCCACCGCCCGAGGATGCTCGCAAGCCACCGGGGTCCGCGCTTGCTTCTGCACCCTCTCGCCTTTTCTCTTTATTTTTTTTTTTTTCCCCTTTTCCAAGCTGCTCCATCTGTAAATGAACAAACATCTCAGTTTTATAGCCTTTCGCTTTGTAACGCGGAGGGGTGGAGGGGAGGGAGGGGGGGAATAGTGGAATGCCTAAGTAAGACTTTAATTCCAAATTCATTTACGCTACAGCGATGAAGTTGTCACAAACCATAATGCAGTATTTAATTAAAATAACAGAAGTGTATCTAGATATGTCCTGGGGTAGCTATCACCAAATTACCGCCTGCGCTACCCCAGTTGTATTTATGGAACGGCGGCGGCTCCGGGGAAGCCGGGCGGATTTAGGGTTTTTTTTTCGTCTAAAGCATCGTTCCCGCAAGGGCTGCGTCTCTCTCCCTCCTCTCCTGCCCTTCCCGGCTGTGGTTCCCCACCAATTCGGGACCCTCAGCGTGATTTCAGCTGTGTGGGGGTCCTGGGGGTCCTGGCTCTGGCTTCTAGTCCTGACCTGGGGTGTCTGGGGGCTGACAGGCGTTAGGGAAAGGGACCGGAGCCAGCCAGGGCTGGGTCTGGGACTGGGACCGGGGCAGAGGGGGGACCTGCTCTCGGTGACCCCCTGTCCTGGGGCAGAGGGGGACACCCGCTCTTGGTGACCCCTCGTCCCGGCTTGGGTGCCTCTCCCAGCCCCACAGCAGAGGGTGCACCCACCCCTGGGGGTCCCTCTCAGCAATCCCGGGGGACAGACGGGTGGTTTCGGGTCATCGATTAATGAAGAGCGTAAATCCTAACGGAGGAACGAAGCCGTGACTTTGTGCCAGGGTCGGGCTTTGCGCTTGGCCGCAAACGGGTGTTTTTGGCAAGT
>NW_010118417.1:299-639 GCF_000699245.1 Pterocles gutturalis | reverse complement strand
TAAAATCACAGAGCCAGTGGCTTCACCGCAGCCCCTCCGTCGGTCCCCATCCCTCCTCCTGGAGCTTTGGCCACAGCCACCCCCTTGGCTGTCCCCATCGGTCCCCTAAACCCAGTCGAAGAGTTATGAACTAAGTGGAAATAATTGCAGCGACTTTTGGTGGGAAGCGGCCCTGGGGGTCACCGTGTGACGATATTTTGATAATTCCCATCATGGAACGGGTGCTGGCTCTGCCACCCGCGCCCCTGGCCGCTCGTTTTTTTCTCTTCGCACACGCGTGTGCGCACACACGGACGCAATGATTCCGAGCCCTTTGCGCAGGTCACGGGCAGGGTTCAGC
>NW_010118417.1:0-223 GCF_000699245.1 Pterocles gutturalis | reverse complement strand
CAGAACAAAGTGAGGAAATGGAGGGTGTGATAAAGCAAATAAAAATCTCTCCTGGTTTTTTTTTTTCCAATTTTTCCCGGTGGCAGGGAGGAGGGAGAGGGCAGGGAGAGGTGGCAAGGAACCAATCCTGATGTTATTTCACCTCCCTTGCAACTTGCCCATTAAAGTTGCACCTCCAGCTTAGGAAGTTTGGCCGTGAAAAATGGTCATTTTGTTTTTTTTT
>NW_010118416.1:15685-18170 GCF_000699245.1 Pterocles gutturalis | reverse complement strand
TCATGTGGGACAGCGTCAAATGCTTTGCATACAAATACTGAGTCCATCTGTAAACAGCACATACAAACATCTAACAGATCTGTGCACCTGAACTACCTTCAGGGCTGCTCCTCAACATAATCCTCTATCTCACCAAGAAATTTTGCACAAGTGAAAAGAGAGGAATGAGGCCTTTTGTCTGGGACAGCCCCCTTCCCACCAGAGCTCTGACCATGTGCCTGATGCCAGGCGCTCCTAAGCAAGCAGACACTTTACCCACAGGCAGGTGGGAGGCACATGCCTGTGCACTGGCTCCAGGCATGCACAGATGGAGAGTACGTGCCCTGAGCCATCGCGCCGTGCACACACAGACGGCGAGCACAGGCCTTGTGCAATCACTCTGCGCATAGAAGATGGCGCACGCCTGTGCCCGATGCGCTCGCCGTGCAGCAGCGCTCTGCCTCCTACCCTGGCAGCTGCAGAACTGCAACTGCAGTAGCAGGCAAACAGGTTTCTGCCTGAGAGAAATGCAAGAAGCCTAATTTTAACCTAGTGCACATACGGAGGAGGACAAGGGAAGCATGGCAGGACGGGTTGCTGCAGAGACAGTGGGAATTCCTGGAAATGAGATAACTGTTGAGGCAGCTACCTATGGATCTCCAGCAGCAGTGGGTTAACCTGAATTAACCCATAGAAAGCTAGCTCAGGTATGCCTCTGTGTTCTGCAAATACACTCCACAAATCCAGTTAGGAAAGTGTGCCCAGAGAAAACTGGTGAAGCACAGACCATGGAATTATACAGGTCAGTTATTTCAGACATGAAAATGATTATCTGAATCTTAAATAAATAAATCAACTCCTTCCCCCTCTATAATTCTTTGTCAATAGATTTCCAATAAGATAAAGCTGTCTTCTTTTTTTTTTTTTTTTTTGCTGCAGGGCAATGCCAGACTTGAAGACTGATGGTGTTACAGGTCTGAACCTTGCCTAACTTCAGTCTTAGGCCAGGTAAATTCTCCTTGGTGAGAAAAGTAAATATTCTTATTTAGACTACCTTCCCAAGGAAAGAGAGCTTATGTGAGTTTGCTGCCTACACACCTCTCCCCTTTGTTATCTTTTTAACACTGTGATGAGTTGCAGTCCAATTCACAGAATTCTCAGGTAATTAAATCCCAGGAAAAATATAATGCAATATATTTAATGAAAATGAATGGCTGGAAAAAGTACTGCAACCCAAATTAGTGTCCACAGAGGGGAAGGGGGGCAGAATCTAGCCGTGGTACGCTCTGGTAGCAGCCAGCTGACCAGCCAGCCTGCCTGTACCAGTGCCCAGTCAGCACACAGGCAACTTGCATATGTGCAGTTTCCTACCCAATTGGGATGTTGTAAAGGTGTAGAGGTGACGTGGGCTGCTGTACAATTTAGGGAGAAGGGTGTCAGTCTACAGAAAATGAAGCATCACTCTCTTACAGAAGATACTGTCAGCAGCACCTGTTCAAAGCTGCTTGAGGGTCTGCACTGCCAGAGGCAATCTCGATAAAAACTAATCGCTAAGTTCCTGAGTGTCCATAACTCTGAAATTAATGTAGAAGGGGAAAAGATGTATGTAAATATTTTTAGCACATGGCTTCCCAATTAATGAACAAGATACTCATATAATACATGTACCCATGTATCTGCTCATATCCTTCATTTCTCCTAAACCCCTAGGGTACCAGTAGTAGAAGTTCAAAGACACAAAGCAAAGGTCATGATGTTGACAAGATATCTTTATTGCTAGACAACTCCCCAACCCACCCACAATAAATTAAGGCCCTTATTTCTGCTTAACCCATAACCTTTGTAGTAGACCCTGAAGGTCAGCCATTGCAAGTTTTCCAACATGGGGATGGGGGCAGGTATGAGATCCATATTCAAAGGTCGCTTTTCTTCCTATCTGATGCACAAATCAGTTCACACAGCCTCAGAAGTACATCCACACCCCCACACACGGCACAGACACACAGAATGCTTGCACAAATGCACTGCAGAGGAGATAAAGCTAATAGTTTACATGCAAACACACGCCCAGACATGTGTTCCTTCCTGGAGATGCCCCCTCCCCTTTGTGCTTTACACATTATATAAGAATTTCATTCCATAGTATGCTCTGAGGAAGGCAGCATTTTGCCAGATTTCAAAATGGCCTCATTTATCACCTAAATCCCCTATGAAAGCTAGGGAATAAGGTCTGTAAAACAGCCCAGATTAATGAGGCTGCATCTACATCTTAATAGCTTTTGTATGTGCACAGTACTTCAATTTGCACTTGTGAGCAGTGCGTATTTCTGTGGTTTATGGACTCTTTACTCCTCTTGCCTGGTATATCTGTGTGTGCTTGTGTTTCTAATTCTGCGTATGCGTGCTGCCTGTGTGCAGCACATGAAACCTCCTTCTCTTACTGTAGCTGGTTATGCTGCACGCAGGTGAAGTTCTCCCTGTGAGTACCTCCCATTTTGCAAATGTG
>NW_010118416.1:0-15672 GCF_000699245.1 Pterocles gutturalis | reverse complement strand
CAGGGTTTTGATATCAGTAATGGCTGGTATACTTTTGTGCGTGTTAAAGTCACCACTTCAGTGCTGGCTCCTTAGGCAATGGAGGCTTATATTTCTTCCCTATGTTGGGGGAATTTCATTTTGCTGCTATATATAAGAATTCTGGTGAAGTAATTAACAGAAGCCTCCAGAGGCCTGGTTATGAAAACAAGGCTCCACGTGCAAGGAGCAGACTCCTCCAGGCATGGAAGATATTGCAGCTGCAAAGGGAACATAACCGAGGGAACAGCGAGCACCAAGGAGGTCTGTTGAAAACAGATTTAGCAAAAAGCTGGAAAATGCAGCAAATTGGAAAAGGAGGTTCCAGATGGGATCACAAAAGAAAAGGGCATTGGTTACATCAACAGTGAAGATTAATTTTTAAATTACATACAAAAAAAACCCCTCCAAAACCATTAGACCTTTGTCAATCTAGTGGCTCCGATAATCTCTTATGTGGGACAGAGGGAATACCTGGAAATTCCCCTTACAGAGTTTCCCCTATGGGTCTTTCATAGCTGCTTCTCCCTCGATTTCTTCTGTCCTTTCCTTATTCATTTCTCCTTCCGTCTCTCTGCTGAGGAACTGCTGCTGCTGCTCCTTTCCTCCCCTCTCCCTCCCCCTGTCTGCTGTCAGCCATTTCATTTGGCTTTTTCTGCTCTTGCATTCACTTGAGCTGAATTCAGTGACAGCCCCTTGGCAATTTCCCTGTGCTAGTGACTCAGGTAATTGGATCTGGTGCCTTGGGGAGCTGCCAGGCATGATGTCACAGCTCTGCAGAAAAAAATACCCTATGTAATTGCTTGATACACTAGCTAATGTCTCATCCCAGTGGTGGGAGGAACTCTGAGTTTAAGGGTTGCCAAGATTTCAGAGACTCAGGACTCTGTGGTTGAGGTGAATAAAGAATTATCTTAATTTCTTGTTTACACAGGCTCTTACTTGTTTACTACATGCTCATTAGCTGCCCCATGAGCAGAGAGTCTGAATGTTCATAATAAATACCACAGTCCCTTTATGAAAAGGGAGACTGTGAACCCTTCATTAAACAAAAGAAACAGGGAATGAAACATCAATACAGCACAAGAATGAACAGCTCTATACACGATGGTGTGACCCTGCATCAGGGGTTATTCTGCCCTTTAACCACATTTGCCTACCATCATTTACATGTACTTGGATCCTTCAGTTCTTCCAAGACTGCAGGAAGACATCTCTTTTTTCCTAGCTGCAAGGAGAGGATTTGGAGGACAAGCTAGGGATCAGAAGGGGTCAACGTTAGTCTCAGGGTAGACATCAGAGTGTATCTGAAATCCATTAAGTGAAGCAGCAAGATGAGAATGAGCTAATGGGTGATTCTTGCTAATGCACAAATAAAATGGATCTGAAGGTTTCTGGCTCTCCCCTGCACTGCCCCATCTTGTTTGGAAAAGAAACTCTCAGGAGTTTAGCATTTAGAAGAAGTTGACTGTTCCAAGTTCTGCTTTTCAGATGTTTTATGTTGATCCTCTTTCTTTTGTAGACTTAAGGAGTCCAGCCAGCAAGGATCTGGCAGGGTGAGATGTTTGGGCCTCAGCTTTCTTCCCACAGTTCATCGGCAAGGCTGAATCCATTGCTAGAGATATTGATTGCTTTGCCAAGAAGAGGGGATGGGAGTATGAGAATTCAGAAACGAAATCTTCGATTGTCTTCACTGCAGGAAACATTTTTTCCCAAGCAAAAGGGGATCTGGATGTGGCAAGGTGCTTGCAAATGCCTCAAAAGACCTCACAAGAAAACTGAAGCCTTGTGTCAGATATGACCTGCTCTGGAACTCCAAAATGAACAGACAGGTTTGCTGCAATAGTTTTTGTCCTCTCCACTACTGCAGCTGAAATTATGTGGAATAACCTGGAAAACTCAGCACATCCTGAGAAACAATCCATCGTTTTTTGATAAATCACATTCTCCAGCTAGAAGAGATCCATCCTGACTTTCCACCACATGCTGTCCAATTCAGCAGATGATAATAACCATTCCACTGGGCTGGTTCCCACACAAGCACAAATATCACATTTCTCAGCCCTCTGTTGTAGCTGTTTGTTCAGGCAGGTCACCAAAAGCTGGATTAACTCTCTTGCGGTGTTCTCTAACGCCCTTGTATTTCTAATCCTGCCAGTCCAGGCCATCCCCTGGTCTCCCGTGGCTTTGATGAAGGGATGAAGTTTCCAACTTTGCTGCCTTAGTCCAGCCCTCCTGGAGTGGCTCACTAGTTTAGTTTCCTCTCGAGATGTTAGACCTGTGCAGTATTCAGGCTATTCTGGGTAGCTTGGAAATGATTTTGACAGAGTCTGGAATAAAGGCAAGAGAGTTTCAGTTCCCATTTTTCCAGACTCTCACCTCCTCACACTCTGCCTCCCAATGGCAGTCCGGTATATGGGGGTCTAAGTGGTATCACAGCTGCAGAAACGTTCCACGCTGATGGCACCATTCCACTTCTAGAGAAAGTGTTAGAGGACTGGCTGGGGAGAAGACACCACACCTATCTCTAGCCTCTATTTAGGACCTCAGGTATCCACACTATTTTTAGCTGGCTTGTGCCAGTGACTCCACTCAGACCCTGGCAGCAAGGCTGGTATCAGCAGGATACAGTTCAGCTACCTAGTGGGATAGTTAGGTGAGAGCCTCTTTGATTGTTGAGGGACCAGTACTGACCTCAGAACAATTTTTAAAAAGAAAAAAAAAAAGGGGGGAGGGGGAGGGGAGGAAGCAAATAATTCACCCATTATCACTGCAGTTAGTATTTTCATCACTTCTGTTATTAGGGGAATTTAAGCTTTAAGTAGAGAAGCCATTTGCCCAGGTTCTGGGGAATCTCCCTGTCCCTCATGACTGCACAGGGATCTCACACAATCTCCACTGTCATATCCAGAACTGCACGTACAACTTTCCCTGGTAGTGCATCCAAAAACAATGCAAAAGCATGTATGGTTTGTGACATGGAACACAAATCCATACCATTTCATCCTCTCGGATTACCTCCCTGGATCTCCTGAGATGTTCATATTAGCCATTTAGAGATATTTATTGCTCCTGATTTCTCCCCTTGAAATCCCTGGTCAACCAACAGAAGCCGTGTATGGATATAAGGACTTGGAAGTAACAAGCAACCCATGAATAATCCATATATTTATCAGTGTAAAAAAACACTACTATTATCATGACTAGGTGGCAGTATAGCAGAGAAATTTGGACGCCTTTTTGTGGAGCTGGTGTGAGTACTGAGAAAGGTATCGCTAACAGGAGAGCATACAAGGGAATACAAGCTATTCCAAATGGAAGGAGCAGATCCAAAGACAGCCTGACCAACTGCCCTCAAAACTATTTTAGGAGACTCCAGTCTGCCAGTCTGAAGGCAGGGTCTGTCAGCATATAGGAGGGGGCACCGAGATCAAACCACCAGATAGCCAAAAAAGCAACCTGACTACACACTCAGCCCTAGGGCAGAGAACAATTGCAGCAGCTGACTGTCTCGGCAAGCCCAGAGATCAAAGAAGAAAGCATTATTAATTACTGTCATTATAATCATTAGCATAGTACCCAGTAGTCCTGGTCATGGACCAGTACCCCACTGTGTTAGCCAGTGTGCAAACAGAGGAAAGGAATGAGCCCTGCCCAAGGAATACAGAGTTTAACTATTAAGCTTGAGACAGGACAATGGGAATGGAGAAGACAAAGAAGTGATAGTGTCACAGGCAGAGGAAAGCTGCTAGGGATCCAGACCAACAACTGCTGGCTACCACCAGGGCAGCCTCTGAATTATCTGTCAACAAGCAGGTTTGCTTAAAGGTCTTTACGATGCACTCTGGTTCTTTCAATTCAGTGAGATGGTTAATACAGGTGCCAGATACCCACGGTATGTCTCTTCAAACACAGCAGCTGAAGGCATGTTTAGGTTATTCAAAGTAGCAAGGGGAGAATGAATCTCCGGCTGGAGAAAGGCTGGTTGAACTCTGGACAGTGCAGGTGCTCTGCAATGTCCGCGCCACGCTCTCCAGCACATTGCCCATTCTAACACTGCCTGGGAGGGCAGAGACCACCGGCAATGTCTCCCTGCTGGCCAGGGGAAATGCACTATCTGTTCTCAGTGTAGTTCCCACGGTTCCCACGTTCCAAAAGCCACATGATGGCACTTCTTCCTCTCAAAGGAGCAGTCCAAGGCTGAATAAGCTATTCATCCTCAGGTGGCTCCAGGACTGGTCTGAGGAACAGCTGGAGATGACAATTGTTTGTGTCCCTGCTTTATGGAGAAGGATATCAGATACCTCTCCCTTATACTGAACTCTGCAGGGATCAGATGGGTGAGATGCCCCTGCGCCAGAACAACTGTCCCTGTGTCACTGCTCTGTCTTCCACCAATAACAACATCCATTCTATTTTTAAAATAACAACAGAGAGCCCATGTTCTTCCAAATTTTTCTGGTCAATGTTATGACTAACAAATGGTGGTATTTTTGAACTTCCTCTAGTATATCCCCATGAAGACCTTACCATGTTTCAGACATCAATTAATGTAATCTCCCTGCCTCTAGTCTCACACCTCCCTTTCAGGGCCCGTTACCCCCGTAGTACCAACGGAGAGGATGGTGCCTCATGCACGTATCACTTGCTTAGAGCCAAATGGCCAGTCAATGGTGACATTGGAATTTGAAAGCAGAAAAGACATGACTGTCCCTCCAGCTCTGGGCAGAATTCTCCCACTTCCATGTGATTCCCTTATTACCACATCTGTGAAAACATCCTGCTTAAAGCTTCCTTTTAATCTTTCTTCTGATGTCTCCACATTCTTATTTTGTAATGGTCACGCTCACATTTTGCTCATTTTCCCAATGCTCTAAAAACCTCCTCGGTGATTTTTTTTCTCCTTTCAAAAGAGATTCCAGCCACTCCTTGGAAATGTCTTTATTTTATATATCTCTAGGTCAGATTGTTGGATAGAGCCTATTCCTCAGTAGCTGAACATCTCATAATCATTAAAATATTTATAATTACAATATCCCATGAAGGAAGTAGATATTACTCTCTGCATTTTAAAGTTAGGAAGTGGAGGCACAAAGGGACTGACCATAGCCACTAGCCAGTGCTAAGCATTCATACACCACAAGTCAAAGACTAAAATAACGAGGCATTTTCAAATACTAATGTTGCTGTTCATTTTCTAAGTCTGATTTCTGAAACTGTTAAGAGGTCAATTCTTCCATCTTTTTTTCTGCTGTCATGAGGATGTGTCCATGTAAAGAATTCTAGAAGTGCAGAGAAACAGCCTGAAGGTCAACTGCACAAGAAGAGACTGTCCTGTGCTTTCTAGAATGTCCACAAGGAGATATCCCAACAGCAAGCAAGAGGGCAACTGCCTCAGCAGTTTCCTCCCCCAGGTGGCCCACAAGGAACCAGATTTGGTTAATAACAGCAATGCTGATTTGTATAATACCTCTTTTTATCAAACACTCATGTGCCTTCCCTAAATACAGTCTCCAGCTGGCACTACTGGAAGCAGAAAACTAAGCTAGGTGGACCGTTAGTCTGACCCAGTAGGAAATTTCTTGTACTGTTATACTGGTTTGGAAAACTGTAAAAACCTTTTATAGTTATTAACTCCATTGCTACTGGATTGGGTTAACACAGGGAAATTTAAATCCAGATGAAAGGACATGTCTTTTTTTGAAATAGCAATGCATGAAACCTCAACTTTTTTGTAACCATTCTTTATTCCTTTATCTTTTGCTTTATGCTATACTGGAATAATTTTCACTGTGTCTCCTTTAACTTCCTGACGCCACCATTGGTAATTATGTATGAACTGCATGTTGGCCTGAGCCATGTGATGTGTACAGACCACAGGTCTGCTGCCGTTCTCTCTAGACGTAGTCCCAAATGAAGGACCATATAATGTCCTTCCTTCAGTCAAAGGCTGTGGGATCTGTCCCTAAGTGATCAGTTGCCTTGCCTGGACAGCAAAATATCTCAGCAGAAGTATGTAATAAAGACATGTCAGTGAATCTGTGTTAGCTGATGGGATAAAAATGAGAAGCTCGATGCATAGCTAAGGAAATATTTAAAGCCCACATGGTCTGGTCATAGGAGTAAAAGTTATTAGGCATGTCTGGGAACAAGACTATTAAAAGAAGGAATGAGGAACTTTCTGAGGCTGGCAAGCATCTCAACTGACCAGCTACTCAAAAGATGAAATAAACTGCTCACCTCATGCATTTCATAGTCAAAGAAACAGAATGGCACCCCAAAGGACATTTCATCCTCTGTCATTTCCTCTCACCAACTCAGAAATATACCTTACGAACAGGCAAACTGCCCTTTTAGCACAGACTAAGTAAGACGCCTAGGTGACTAATTTACACAAGGTCCTAGGGCTTAGAAAGATAATGTTAGGCAAGGTGTATGCCACCCTGAATCTTTAATTTTGATTTCTGTTTAATAAACTTCAGAATACCAAGACAATTCTAGCGCACTGGAGAAAATAACCTGGTGTGTGCAAATATTTACAAAGCTAAGTAGCGTACAGTGTGGCTTCTGGGCTGCTTAGCCTGGCATTAGTTCTGTGAAACTGGGAAGCAGTCAGTGAAGTATAAAAAGATGGTGGCATGATTGATACCAAACAATGCAACAATATGGAATATCTTGTACCACCAAAAACCTTGATGCTGTTTTTTATGCATTTACAAATTTGGTTGATAAAGTAACTGGTACTGGTATAATATATTTATGTTTCTGTGAGGCAGCTGACTTTGTCTTATACGGCATTTGATAAAAAATAGCACTACATAAATCAATGTTGCCCTTATTAAACAAATTCAATTCCCACTCAACTGATATATAATTAAAAAGTAATTGTAAATAGGGAATCATCATTATATGTGAGTTATTCTACTGAGCACCTAAGAAATCTGTTTTGGGTGCAAAACTACTCAGTATCTCTATCAATTAACTAAAAGAAAAATAGAGAATCCATTTGTGTGACAGAAGAATTGGCAGAGAAATAAATAACAATGGGACATGTTAGTTATAATGATCCATCTGGAGAGCTTCGTAAAGTGGGCTTATCCAATCAACATGTGTCTGATTACAGTCAAGTGCAAAATCACATATCTAGCACAAGAGCTTCAAAAATGGGAGTGTCTCCAGGACTGCAGGGACCTGGAAAAATATTGAGAGATGATGAGAGGGAACCAAAAACATGTATTTGAAGAAAGAATGTTGATCAGCTGGACAGAGTTCTGAAGCAAGATACAGGAATAATATGAGAACCATAAAACACATCCCTCCGTGACAGATTGGGATGCTTATATTTAAGGTAGCTTGTTTACAGTCTCTAACTAGATATATAGGAAAGAGTTCTGACAGTACTTAACTGTATCATTTTAAGAAAAAGGCATATTAGTATTTGGTGGTTTGAATCAGGCACAAGGCAGATTTAGATAAACACAAAACCAGTTTAACAGTGAGGTCAATTAACTTGTCTAGGATGCAGGAGGATTTCTGCTGTTTGAGTTCTTTAACTCAAGAGAGAGCTTAAAAATATGCTCCCACTCAGCCCTGGATCATCCCTTATATGACTGATCCAGAAACACCTGGTAAGGATCTATGGTTTGTGCTACACCCAGAACAAAATTACTTCTATGATCTTTATGTTCTTCAGCTGGTCAGTTGTGGGACATTTAGTATTAAAGGACATGGGAGAGGGATGGGAGCTGGGTATCCTCACATCACCAGTTCACTAACTTGAACAAGGATTCAGAATAGAGGAGTACCAAATTCAGGAGAACACAATATGGTTAGAAAACAGACTGATCTCCTCTCCCTCCTTGGGCTTCACTGCACAGCCCCTCTCTAGCCTGATTAGGCAATGCCTATCCTGAACCACTGTCACAACCCAGCTGCCATGGATGTGATGGAGATGCAAAGCAGAGCAACAGCTACTGCCTTATCAGAGTAGGCAGTAGTGTCCATCAGTTAAATCACTCAGAACAACTCTGTGTTCAGTAGTGAGACTTTTTACAAAGGATTTTTTTCTGCATCTTTCAATAGGGGCCTCTGGAGGAAGTGAATAATGACCCTTATCTTAGGGCAGTACATTAACCTTCTGTACCCTGTCCGCTGACAAAGAAAATTTAATATCTTTGTCAAGAGGTGTAAACATGAATTTAGGAACCTCGTGTTAGATCACAAATACTGACCATAGTTATGTGAGATATGGATTTTTCATACTTTAATAAATCAATAGTTATTTCAGTAGCAGAAGGCACAGCTCCCACCTACTTAAAGCATCTGTGCTAGAACCAGGTCTTGCATGCCCATGACTGTCCACAAATGGTCTTGGGAAAGAAGGTGGCAGAACTGCCAAGCCTCTGACTTGTGGCTTTTCCACAGCCAGGACTTATGCCCTTATTCATCAGGAGGATGACACAGTGAGAGCCACAGCCATGGAGTCACAGGGAGGCTGTTTAGGAGGGAAAATAATGGAATTGCTATATGGAAATGCATCAAACACTTGGAAGTACCTCAGGGGTGGGGAGGGGGGGGTAGGAATTTAAGGCTGTAGGCAGTTCTTTACTTGTGTCCAGGGAAGAATATTTGCATATACTCTTGTAACTCTCTTTCCTTTCTGAATACCTGATGAGTGTGTGACATGAAGTGTGTGTGCACGTCTGTACATGCAGGGATTTCTTCTGCTCCTTTTATGTTACATAGAACCTCACTATGACAGCTGTGACTGCTGATTTGAAACGACCTCGAGTCAGACACCATGCAACCTTTTGAAATGAATTCATCTTTGCATCATTCTGGTTCTGGGATTTGATATGGGCTGGGTTTTTTCAGTTGTTATTGTTGTTGCTGTCACAAGCTCCAATGCACATATTTCAGTTTAGTCTCCGCTCTCTGTGTGACACATGACACTCAAATGATAAGTGGTGTGGCTACAGGTTTTGCAAATGTGAATCTGCGACACACATCAAGGCAAGAATCAATCTTTCATCACTAAGACTGGCTGCGGCAGAAAACTTGATAGCTGCTAGTTCACGTGTACTTAATCCCTTTATCCCTGAAAACTTTCTTGACCCATCTTCCCTTCAGCTACCCAAATTCCTGCCTTATGCTTATGCTATACACAAGGATAAGATTAAAAATCTAGGGCCATAGACAAAAATATATTCCCTCTTCCAGATATATTATATTTGCACACCAAAATCAGTTCACATACACAATGTATTAAACTTTTCTTGGGCTAGACACACAGAGTTGGAAAGGCAAAGCTTGAGGCATAGATCTTGCCATAGTACCTGCACAGAAGCAGGTAGCTCAGGAGTTTGGAAGGCTGTGCAGGCTCTGTCCTGAACCACATGAATACAAAAAACCCCATGAGTCACCCTCTGGTCAACCCAGGAGAAGGGCTATATCATTTTGAGAGACAATTAAACAACCTCAGCTTAACCTGTTCATGTGCCCCTACTTTGAGGTCAAAAGAAAAGTTATACAGGGCTACTGAAAAGAAGCCAGCCTTACAAAATTACTGTTTAATAAAAACATTAAGCAGAAAAGTCTCATTTCTGTCAAATAGTTAAGTAAATAGAGAGTAAAAATGTAGGACTGGAAGGGCTCTCAGAGATCACTCTTGTTCTAAGGCAGTATATCTTGAGAAGTGCTCACAGAGCTCTGTCTAATCTATACTCACAAAAAGAAAGGGATGTCACTTGCCCTTACTGAATCAAGTTTTGGCCATTTCTCCATTAACCAGAACTTTACAAATTCTGATATTTGACTAGGACAAGTACAGACCTCTATGGAGGCTCCTTTTTAAATGCTAGCCACCCATTTGACAGTAAACTACTTAGTGACAACTTTTCCTTAAAAATGTTATATTCACAAATTGTGCTCCTATTTCATAATGATTTAATTTACATCACATTTCCGCCATATGCTTAGACAAAGGTCATATGCAACATTGTTGAAATCCTTACTGAAATCCAGACATAAACACCTATTATTTTGCTATTCACTGTCAGGCAGTTACACTGTCAAAAAGGGATTTAGATTGCTTTGACATTATTTGTTCTTAACAAATGAACCCAGGTTGTCCTAGATTACCTTGATATCCTCTAGGTGCTCATGAATTGATTATTTGATAATTTATTCTGATGTTCTTTCAGATATTGAAGCTAACTGACTTGCTTACAATGTCAAAGTCTGCTTTTGCCCCTTTTTAAGCTGGGTGCTTCCCTGCCCTCTATTAATTCTCTTTAACCTGTCCATACATGTAATAATGCTGAGCAAGTGATTAAGTACTCTGCTCAACAGTGATGCTGCAATCGACTATCTCATGCTCCACTGTGAGGCATCACTTGTTTACACACTCCTGACTCAGAGCCCTGTTATGTATTACTGAACCCTGTGAGTTGCTACGCCTTCAGAAACATCTTTTGCTCATTTATTTCAGAACAACAGTTAAGGTTTAATTTCAAGTTTCTCTCTAAATGTAGTGCAATATGGTCTGTAAAACTAGATCTTGCAAACATTAAAAGTCACCAAAGCATTTTGCAATTGAATCCTTCCTGAGGAACCGGGATGCACCATGATGTTGCAAGTGGACTACTTTATATATGGAAGAGGGAGAGAAGTTTTAGACAGATTATAATATAGTACAGCAAAAATAAAAACAGATGGTCCTACCATAGGTGAAATAAAAACTGCTAATAGTTTATGCAAAGAAAATCTGGAAAAGTATTTTGACCATTGGTAAGACTAAAGTGCTACAAACAGCACTGTCAAGCTTGCACTGTGTCAGAAGAAGGACGGACATGGGAAGGTGGCAGCCACTGAGCTACCATTAATTTAATAATCGGCACTGTAAAATGCTGGTGGATATGTGTGTTTTATTTAGATTTTTATGTTTTAATTTTAATTTATAGTGTGTTCTAGTATCAAAAACCAATTAATGATTAACTACCCTTTTAAAAACCTTTATGACACTGACAGTAAAGCAGTGCTACGACACTTCCAAGAATTACAGTCCTATTACAGTCCTATTAAGTTTCTTGGACTAAAGGTTTGTGGTCCTTCAAAAGGATGCCAGGCCCCTTACACTGCCATTAATATAATCTCACAGTGGCTGAGATCTGCCCAGTATCTGTTGATATTAGAATTATTTGGTATTGGTACATTGAGAGCTCTGGCATGACCTTGGAAAGAGTATATCACTACGGTGCACTGGAGAAAACATAATTTTACAGCTGCAGGACGGAAACAAGAGAAAGGCTAAAAATTACATGACATAAAAGTCTCGTGATTTGGGATGCAATGCCACATGGATCTCTGCTGACATCAAGTCAAATGCTCTTGTGAATGACATTAGAAAACAGCTGGGAACCCTGTGGCACAGGGCTTTATTTTGTTTATATCTTGGACTGAAAGTCTGCACAGAGCTAGACTGACCTAAGCTGTATAAGCAGCAACATCACCTATACAAGCATCTCTGTTTGCACTCCTTGGAATTCCTTCCTCTGTGCGCTCATAAACTCTCCCTCTAGAACATCTGAGAGCAGAGCACTGCATGGCATCCCATTGGGCTGATTTTCTTTCCCACGTCTCAGGAATGGTAAAATTTGTTTCTTCATTATAACTGACTTAATTGTCATTTTCAAGCTGTTCCTTTCCTCACTCCCTCTCTCTTGCTGCTTTAGCTCTTTTCACTCATGCTTTCTTTTCCTCTCTTTTTTTCTTTCACCTTCTTGTTTCTTTTCTTTGCTGTTTCCAGATCTGTCTTCAGTAGAGCCAGAGGAAAGAGATTTATATCTTCAAGCAAAGTGATCTGTAAAGCCACGATCCTGCTGTAGAGAATGCTTTGTCTCTCATTATCCCAGGGTTCAGAGGAACAGTTCTATCAACATGCAAAGAAAGAGGCTTTTCTAAGATATTCTTTGATAGTACCATCCTTGAGAATAAATGTCAAGACCTAGAATTGATGTAGAAAGTATTGGGGGGAATGCTGAAGCTTTCTGGGGCTCTTCACATGACTTCTTTGAAGGCAGATGAAGCAGCTATTTATGGCCATCTCATGTGAACAAACATTCTTACAAAAAGAAAGGATCCATTTCACAGGCTCTCTAAATATCCCTAGTGTCTGGGGTAAGAAAGTTTTGCTGAGACTAGCTGTAGCAAGCACTGCAGGGAGACCCAGAAGAACAAATACAGGAGTGCCCTCCCTATCTGTGAGTCTGAAGGAGGTCATTTGCCTGTGCTGCCAGCACCCTCCATACCACAACCAAGCCTGAACCTCTGCTGAGGATATTCCGAGATTTCAGTGATGATGGATAGGTACGTGGGCAGCAACCCTTCACGGGCCACTCTACTATCTTGTTTGAATATGGGAGGTTTGCCACCTAGTAATAGCTTGGAAGATCTGATTGCTGCAGAGATGGTATTGGTAGGACTGGCTGAACAACAGCATGGCTCACAGCAGAGGAGAGCTTGACTTCTTCTTCAAAGGCAGTGTTAACATTTCCTGTCAGCTGCAGCCCAAGCTGCTCCCAGGCATCCTTTACCAGCTGTACCAGCCATCTGAAATACAAGTGGTGACCAATGCTTTACAACACATCTAAGGGGTCTTGTGATACCAAAATGCCCTAATTGGAGAATGGGGGATGCTGTATAGCATCTTTAGTTCAGGATGTACTTTCTTCATAGTTTTGTTGATGGTGAGTTTCTCCAAGCAATACCCAACAAAGTTCCCTGTACTATGAAACGTAAGTCACTCTAGGGACATAAAACCACTCCTGGTTAACAAAAAAAGCATGATTCAGATGTTGTAACTGGAGAATTTTTAAAGGACAGCATGCCTGTAGCTGCATGGAGTAGAGAGGATGAGCCTCACCATAAATGGTTTTCACCATCCATACAGGCACACTGTCAGAGCACTAAAATGCCTTACTACAAACCAAATGCAGCTTTCAAATCTGTGTATGCAAGTAATTAGAAACTTTGTGTGTGCAGTGCTTTTTTCCCTTCTGTTTTCTACCATACCTAAGACACTGTATAAATTAAAGTTAGAAAAATCGTATGTGATCCTATTTAATCTGTCCCTTTGCAGTCAGTACAGAGTGGCTTCTTCCAGTGAAGTCCCCAAGCATTTTTTCACTAGCGCTTTTGCTGCATCCCTCAGGCTTTTCTTACACTTGGTGTAGGAGACTACCTTCAACCACTTGGAGCAATTTAGAATTTACTTACTTTTATATTGATATGCACAGGATTTCTTATCAGCTTTCTTGAAACACTCAACAGATAAGTTTACCCATGTCTGCATTTGTCTATACATTTGTCTGTATAAACAGATTTCATATGCCGAGAGACTATTTCTGTGCTGATTTGGCCAGAAGTGGACTTAAATGTGCTACTGATCTTATGCAACAGTTAAAGCTCCTTTTGGGAAATGGCCACAGGTGCCTATTCTCTCCTGAAAAAAAAGAACTATTGAGTTGAAAACCATCTTTTTGAGGACCTCAGAGACTCCCTCCTTCCTGATCTGAATCTGCCCTAAAATTTAGTTGGGTTTCTTGTTTGGGAAGACCACCTCCTGCCACACTGGGCAAAAGCAATTTTCTGCCTGCGGAGCCTCCCCTGTCTGTCTCTGGCTGTTGCTTGTCTCTGAGACTGTGAACACTTTGGGGCAGAGACCCTTTTTCAGTATTATGCTAGACAGTGGTCTTGGTCCACAGTTAGGACTCTGAGGTGCTACTGGAAAAAAGTGACTGCAAAACTCAAGTGCTCTGAAACCCTATTTGGCAATTTGTAATTCTGAGCTTGGTACCTCAATACACACTCGATAAAGAGGAGCAGAGACACTGGGCTCTGGAATTATTAGCTTTATTATCAAATGTTAGTGTGGAATCAGTGATGTGTCTAATGATGGCGAGAGAGACAGGTCTCATACCCTAAGGCTCTAACAACCTAGATGTGAGTGGAGAGATCTAAAAGCCTGAATACAAATACACCTAGTTTGTTAAGTTGTCAACTGTGGAGCAGGAAACAAGGCTTACTGTAGCATCTGAGGGAGGTAAGTACCTGAGGCAGATAAAAGGCAGGAGAATAAAAAGATTTAAAAGATGAAAAAGATTAAATTGGGCAAAGGAAAATGCAGGATGCACACAAGTGTTCCCTCCCTGTGCAATGTGTGAGGCTGCAGAATACTCTCAAACTTGATGGGGCCTAATGAGAAATGCCGTTAATTTCAGTTCTGGGCCTCACAACTGGAAAGTGCTCACTCTACTTGCCTGCTGATTGAACATATGTATTTACTGTATGAAGGGAATGACCCAACAGTGGCCCTGCAAGGAATGCAATGCATAGATTTTAAGCATGTTCCTACTTCTTAATGTCTCTGGCTCTCTGATCTAAAGCAAACATGATGAAACATGCAAATACAAAAATAAAGAAAACTTTGTACAAACCACTGCCTGGACTGTTCCCGTTTTGAAACACCTCCGTGAGTGGGTAACAGGAGACCCTCCCTGGGAGTAAAGTAGCTTTAGCCTGCAAAAAGAGCCCAGAGCTATGTGTTGCAGCTCCTGCAGGGCACAACCTGCCCGTCTGGTTATCCGCACAGCCGCACAGTCTGGCTGCTGGCGGCCAGCAGGCTGTGTTCTCGCTCCGGGCTGGCCCCAGCTGCTGTTCCTTGCTCCTTTGACGTGTATGTGTGTGTGTGTGTGTTACATGACTATAGAAGGAGCAATCAGTCAGCTCCCAGGAATCTTAGCAACAGCCGCGTCCCCAGAAAAGGCTTGTAGCAGCTGGAGCGGTGATGACTCAGCAGCATGGTCTCTCTGGCCTCTTGCTGATCCCTGGCAAGGACTGCAGTCCAAGTTCTGGCTCCCTTGTTTGGGTCAGTGCTTTCTTGCTGGCACCAGTAGATGAATTCCTGGATCCTGCTGGCCTCGGCGTTAGAAAGCAACCAACAATGAGGTGATAGCTGCAGCCAAAAAAGCATTTGTTCTCCTTTTTCTTTAACGACAAATTTTAAAAAACAAAACAAAACTGAACAAAACCCACAGAATCCCGTTAGTACATTATAACCAAGGAGACAAACGGCAGAGTTCAGCCATGGCAGATGTGTAGGGGAAGATGGTCGCAAGCCAGGAGACCCACATCCCTGCTGTGCCTTAGGGAATGAAGGGGATCGGTGGGGTTGGGGCTGGGCTGGAGACTATACAAAACATCACTAGAAGGTTTGTTTATTTTATGTAAAGAGAGTTTGAGAATGTGACGTTGAGTAACTCTGTTGACATTTCACCTAGTTTAAGTCACTAGTGCAATTAATCTGTTTGGCCTTGAGTTGTTTTCGCCTCCGAGGATAATATGTTTATATCACAGCACCTCCCCACCCTCCTGCAGCAATTCCACCGACAAGCAAGGAGATCGGGATTAAGGAGTCACGGGTCAAGCCCGCAGCGTGTCTGTGTGCTGCGGGAGGGAACCTCGCGCTGGGGCAGCGAGGGGACAGCGAGGGGACAGCGAGGGGGCTCCAGCATGGGCTGGCAAAGGCACTCCAGGGCACAAGGGCAGTGCGGCAACCGGGAGTGAGGCCCCTGGGGAGCCGAGGGAGGAGAGAGC
>NW_010118415.1:3046-4661 GCF_000699245.1 Pterocles gutturalis | reverse complement strand
ACCCAAACCCTTCTGTGATTCTGTGAGTCACTCTAAGGCACTGTGTCTAGTAATTTACTCATTTATGCATTTTTTTCAAAAACTGCAATATTTCAAGATTTGCCTTAGTCTGTGGGTGCCAGAAGTGGACACAACAGGGGCTCTAGTGACACACACAAAGAGAATATAATCCACCCTCCCTTCTCGCTGTTGCATTGGTACCATCAGCTTGTCCCCTTGGCCACAGGGTCATGCCAAGGCTGATAGCTAACTGATGCCCCACTGTCACCTTCTATTCTTTTCAGGTCACTGCCGTCTAGGATAAAATATTCCATTCTGTAAGAAAAGCTCTATTCTCTGTCCCTACACACATGGCATTCGGTCACCTTCACATGAATATTCATTTCTTCTGTCTGGCTTACCGAGCAGGCTGGGACTTGCCCTTATTATTTGCTGCCACACCAGCTTGGTACCATTTGCAAGCCTGTCCCCAAGAAGTTTATTTATTCTTCTCAGTCACTGACATAAGCACGCTGAATTTGTATTGTTCTAATTTATTAACCAAATCATCATGCACTACCACCACAAATGCATCAAAGATGTCTGTTACCATAATCTCCCTTGAAAAATGATATCGAGTTTGCCTGACAGATTCTATTTCCCTGAAAACCATGTTGGCTGACGTTAACTCTTTTATGTTCCCTCTTCATTTCCTACTAATGAAGTTCGACATAATTGTTCTTCATGGGACTGCACACAGCCTGACAGAGCTTTAAAAACCCTCCCTGTTAATTCCTGACCTCTCAGTAGTGTTCTCCAGTCCTCCAGACTGTCCTTAGTGTTCCAAAACTTTCTAAAAAATCCACGTTGACAGGTCAGAAACCGTGAGCAGCCTTTACACAGACACATGTGCAGATGCCCTGGGGCTGCTGCTTCACCAGTCGGCCTCTGCAACTGCCCTCTTGCTCCATCACTGCTGAAATGAGAAGTGATCATCACCGTCTACAAATTCCTGTGTCCCGTGGGATTTTCCCAAATTCAGGACCTGTTGTAATTCTGCCATTTCACTAGAGCAATACCACCATCAGAATTTCTTTTTTTTTTTTTTTTTAAATCATAACAATCTCTTTCTTATTGTGCTTATTTTGGGTTGCATCTTGTGCTGAAGTGTTTTCAACATCTGGTTTCTCTCCTCCCTTACCTGCTCCTCGCTCTCCCTGCTGGCTTCTTCCCTTCCAGTTGCCTTCTCACCACACCTACATTCCGATAACGGCAGGCGGGCACCATGCCAAGCTATTCTTAGGTTTGATCTCACCGGTGCCATTCAGGAAAGCATTTCGCAGAGAATAGAGAAGGCTAGCAAACGGATCTGGGAATTAAAAGTTGAAATAAAGGAGCAAACAAGGCCAGATGCTGTTCACCTGTTGACCAGCCTCCTGAAGGGACCTGGGGGACTTGTCCCCTGTGTCGTTAGACACTCAAATGATAGAATCACAGAGTGATTTGGCTTGGAAGGGACCTTCAAGATCATCCAGCTCCAACCCCCTGCCATGGGCAGGGACACCCCCCACTAGCCCAGGTTGCTCAAAGCCTCATCCAGCCTGGCCTTGAACCCCTCCAGGGATGGGGCATCCAC
>NW_010118415.1:1217-2797 GCF_000699245.1 Pterocles gutturalis | reverse complement strand
TGCTCCAGCCTCGGCCCATCTCCGTGGCTCCTCTGGCCCCGCTCCAGCAGCTCCGTGTCCTTAGTTGGTAGCTGTGAGGACCCAGTTTCCTGATTTGTGACAGCCCCGCTGCCTAACCAAGCATCCAGGATTGAACCTGGCATCGGTGTCATTCACAGCAGTTCTTGTCCTGTAATTAAACCCACAGTGGATTGTTGCCAGCCGCTCACTTTGCAGCCGCTGGTGTTTAATCCTGTTTCGAACGCTCAGTGAAGACAACGCAGTAGTTACCACTGACTTCAGGAACATTGGCTCCAGCCCCAACACCACAAACCCCTACTAATTTGAACGAAACCAGCAATCTTCTGAGCTGCTAACAGCGGTCGATGGTGCTATCTATGGATTTTACACCAGAGCTGGGTATGTATCACACACCGAACAGCACATGATATATTTCTCAAAGCCATCGGCCGAGGCAGAGCTGCCGACACAAAACCCACAGTGCTTCCCCCAATCCACCCAGCCGCAGGGTAAAGCTGGGCTCAGGAATCGCCCTGCTGGTTTTATCCGCTTTCCTTCCAGCGTTGATGCGGTTCTTTGCTTCTTGGTCCTCAGAAAGACTTCTACCAGATGCCCATGGTGGCCGCTGTCGGAGGGCAGATTTCCTCGCCGGTGTGAACACACCCAAACGACACCCGTCTGGTTCTGCACCAGGGACGTGGTGGAGTCACCATCCCTGGAGGGGTTCAGAAACATGTAGATGTGGTGCTTTGGGACATGGGTTAGTGAGTTAGGTGGCGGTGGGGTGACGGTTGGACTTGATGATCCTTGAGGTCTTTTCCAACCTTCATGATTCTCTGATTCTATGATTCTGTGACACTGAGTTTTACAACCATAGGCTTGATGTGGGAACTCACAAAGTTTTTATCAGGCTCTCCTTGCCCCTCCTGTATTGTTCCAATCATGGTGCATCGTGTTTCGGGAAGTTCTTTTGTCCCTTTCTCATTTAATTAAGGGATGCTACAGGGATTCTCACACCAGCAGCAGTGAGGGAAGACAGAGGTGTGCTCATGTAATTAGCGAAGTTTATTTATAGCTCAGAAGATGAAAGGACAAAAGCAAACGCAGAAACCCTGGGGGGTGTGCACAGCCTGGGCTCGGTCCTGCTCTCCGTGCACGTGGGATCTCTGTGCAAGGACGGCTCCGCCGCACCCGATAACGCGGGGCTGTGATCGAGACCCTTCCAGTGTTGTTTTTCAAAACACAAAAAAATAATAATAATAACCAGCCGCAGCGGTGAACCTTGAGCAGACCTTGGCAGACAAGGATGTTTCTGGGGATAGCGGTGTTTTTCGGAGGATGCTCCGCCGTGTCCTTGGGTGAAGATGCTTCTTGGGTTTTGCAGCTCGGGGGGGGACACACTGGAGGTCAGCAGCTGGGGGAATATTTTAGGATCAAAGCGGAAGGTGGTTCGGTGCTTTCTTTGGGACCAGGGTCACTGTCACCTTTTCAGGGTGGGGGTGACATCGTTGGTGGGGCTGAGGGGCAGGATGGGGCAGGAGAAGCATCTCTCATGGGGCAGGGGGATGCCTCTGCTCGGG
>NW_010118415.1:605-1088 GCF_000699245.1 Pterocles gutturalis | reverse complement strand
TGAGACCTCACCTCATGGTAGGTGACAACAGTGTCACTGCCGCGGGGCTGGGTACGCTCACAGGGGGGGGACATGGGGTCACTGCCATGGCACAGTGTCCCCTCAGGGGGTTATGGCTGCTGTGGGGCTGTGTCCCCTCATGACAGGTGTCACGGCTATAGGGCTGTGTCCCTTCAAGGGGATGGCACTGAGTCCCTGCCACAGTGCTGTGACCCCTCATGGAGAGTGTCACCACCATGGGGCTGTGTCCCTTCACGGGAGATGACACTGGCTTGCCTCATGGCGAGTGTCACAGCTGTTGGGCTGTGTCCCTTCAAAAGGATGGCAGGGGGTCCCTGCCATGGGGCTGTGTCCCATCATGGCAAGTGTCACAGCTATACGGCTGTGTCCCCTCATGGGGGAGGACACTGGGTCCCTGCTACGAGGCTGTGTCCCCTCATGGCGACTGTCACGGCTATAGAGCTGTGTCCCCTCATGGGGGAT
>NW_010118415.1:0-457 GCF_000699245.1 Pterocles gutturalis | reverse complement strand
TAACGGCGAGTGTCCCTGCCACGGGGCTGTGTCCCCTCATGGGGGATGACACTGGGTCCCTGCCAGGGGGCTGTGTCCCCTAACGGCGAGTGTCCCTGCCACGGGGCTGTGTCCCCTCATGGGGGATGACACTGAGTCTCTGCCATGTGGCTGTGTCCCTTCATGGGGGAGGACACTGAGTCTCTCCCACGGGGCTGTGTCCCCTCATGGGGGATGACACTGAGTCTCTGCCATGTGGCTGTGTCCCTTCATGGGGGAGGACACTGAGTCTCTCCCACGGGGCTGCTGGGTCTCTGCCATGTGGCTGGGTCCCTTCAGGGGGGAGGACACTGAGTCTCTCCCACGGGGCTGTGTCCCCTCATGGGGGATGACACTGAGTCTCTGCCATGTGGCTGTGTCCCTTCATGGGGGAGGACACTGAGTCTCTCCCACGGGGCTGTGTCCCCTCATGGGGGAT
>NW_010118414.1:8879-13684 GCF_000699245.1 Pterocles gutturalis | reverse complement strand
AGGGTGAGCGAGCAGCTGTGTTGTGTAAACTACAACATCCACTCTAGTTTCTACCAGTTTCCAAAGTGGAGGAGGGCTGGGCTGGGGCTGGTAGCATTCAGTCCTGAGCTTAGCACACACACTAAGCCTGCCGTCAGAGCTGGCAGAAGGGTTCCCTGTGGGGTTTGGGCTTCAGCTCTAGTTTCAGAGCTGGAGGAGAAGGAGCATACAGCTGTCGGGTGATGGGGAAGGGCACAGCAGCTCCCCACGTGGCAGCTTGGCACCACCTCGGTGCTTCAGCCGTTCGGGTCCTTCCTCTGTGTCATGCCAAGGACTGTTTGTATTTGCTGCCTCCAGAGGCAAACGCGGCTCCAGGGCTGAGCAGAAACAAAGATTTGGGGACACCAGGAGCCTGACCTGACAACGTGCTGAGATTAATTTGCAGTTGAGGAAATCAGTCCATGTAGGAGCTCATAAAATGTACAGCCCTGAAGGAAAGGAGAAGGAGAAGCTGTAGAGAGAGCAGTGTGGTCCTGGAGTGTCCCATGGCTTCACAGCGTCCCGTCCAAAAAAGTTATCTTCTGAAGATAGCTTTTAGCTAAGAAGCATTTCTTGACTGCACGTATTTATGTCTGCAGACATAAAAATTTCAGTCAGCCCCTGTTTTGAAGGGAAGAAGAGCAGCTGAGAAAACATTTGCCCTTTTTTCAAAGAGCTTTATTTACGTTGGGATCAGAGTGATTCAGCCACGGAGGCACCAGCCGGGGCTGGAGGCAACGCTGCGCTTCCCTTGAAGATGGGGTTGAGGATTATATCCAAAGTGGAGTTTAATCCTGCTATCTTCCACTTAAAAGATTTAGCAAAGCACTTCCAATTTAATTCAGTGACTTGTCTAAGGACAGCGATGTCCTCAGGCATTGAAGGAGTGAAATACTGGGTGGCTGGTCTCAAGGAAACATTTTGAGAAGGACCTATGGTCAGCTGGAGAATGGGAAGAGACTTCCCAGAATTGCAAGATTTTCCCCAGTCCTCCCCAGTCGTGGCTGGCCTCTGGCTCATGTCTCAGCAGGGCTGTGAGGCTGCACATGCTGCTGGTAGCCATAGGGCTGCCAGCCTGTGCCGTCGCAGCCAAGGCTGCGTGGGCGTGTGGAGGGCAGCGGAGGCAGCAGGAGGAGCAGGACTGCATGCAAATGCTGTTTTCTGCAGCACTTCCTGGCTTTTTCAGTGACTAGTGATGAACCAGCTAGGCAGGAAAAGGCTTATTACAAAGAACACAAAATGCATTTACTTTAAATTCTCATGCTGAAATTTCACGGTGATGTGGTTCCTGCATGGCCCATCCTCACCCTTTGCCACCAGTAGTGCTGAACTGCTCCCCTGCCATGAACAAAACCCAAACAGAGAAGGAAGAAAGGAGCCCTAAGGGAGCAAATGGGAAGATTTAACTTCCTACAACTGATGCTGTACAAAATATCCAACCCCTCGAAGGGATCAAAGGAGACAGCGTAGCTGGCCTCTGCATCGTTTCCAGGCTGACTCCATTTGTGGTGGGAGGCTCTTCCCCACGGGCTTGGTGCCAGGTTGGGGCTCCTGGGCAGTGCTGGCACTGAGGGCAGGCAGCACACCCGAGCTCCCGCGGGGGCTGGCTGCCACACGGGTGCCAATGGGGGACAACAACCTCTAAGCACGAGCCTGCTGCTGTCAGTCTCCCGCACCTTATCTGTCTTGAAGTTTAACTTACAGAACACAACACTGACTTTAAACGCTTGGGAAGAAGTTCTGAGTATCCACTCCAGGCTCTCAGGGCCAGGCTGCGTGGGTCCGTCTGGCTTTGCACATCCCTGGGGCAGCCGGGAGCTCCACATCAGGGCTCCGTCCAGGAACGTGGGGAAGCAGAAGGAGAAGATGCTATCAGTTGCTGGTGGCACTGGGAGACAATCGAAAGACAACTGGGCCAAAGCTGGCAAAAAAACCCAAAAAAACCAAACAAACCAAAAAACCCCAAACCAACAAAACAACAGGAATTTCACAGCATCCAGGGAACAACTTTAAGCAGAGAAACTCTCCTTACTCTGTGGTTATACTTTGCGATGAAGACTAGAAGAAGCTGCAGCTGCAGTGAGTCAGTGGCAGGCACAGAACTGCGTGGAGGAGTCTGGGTTCAGCAACGCCACGGCACGTGAGCTTGGCATGCAGGGGAGCAGCACACAACACACAGGTGCAGCAATCCCGTAACAAGAGCACAAAGCAGCCTCTCAGATTAATCCTGTCTATAAATGTGTGTTGGCTCTTCCATGCTAATTTACCATCTCTGCCCTCTACAGAAAACCATCTCCACTGGGTGCCAAGCGCCTGGAACTCGAAGGCAAGCAAAGGGCTCTCCGATGAGGGGTGAGTACTTTGAGTATCATCACCTGTGCTATTAAACCAACCAAATTAGTATTGGGTTTGGAATGGGATGAGACCAAGCAGCCTCTCCTGTGACAGGAAGGGTCGTTACTCACATTTTATCTGGCTGCCAGCTCCTGAGTGTGGGCTTTACTGGAGCACGAGTGCCTGAGAGACCAGAGCTGGGTTTAACCTGCTCCCTTAAATTGGGCAGGTTTGAGGGGGTGTTGTAGTTTTGAACAACAACTGCTCATTCACCCTCCCCCCTCCCAGGGATGGGGGAGAGAATGAAAGGGGTGAAGGGAAAAGAGACTCATGTGTTGAGGTGAGAACAATTTAACAACTGAACTACAATACTAATGGAAATGATGATAATAATAATGATATATACAAATATACAAATGAGTGACACGGTGACACTGCTCACCACCCGATGACCTAGGCTTAGCCTGTCCTCGGCCAATGATCTCAGAGCAGGGAGGGTCCCAAAACCACAATCCTGGAATGGAGATAAGAGCCCGAGTGTGAGCGACCGAGATGACCCTGAGAGACGGGCGACCCAGAGGGAGACAACCTGGAGCAATAGAGAGCCCTTCCAGACAGAGGAGCCTCACCTCTCTCCTGGCCATGCCGGGCATGGGATGGAACAGACCAGTGGCCAAGTTGGGTCTCACTCCTAAACCTGAGGGCGAATCCTGGGCTGGGCACTGGGGCTGTGCTGCCTCCCAGCTCCTCCTGCCCCTGCAGACACGGGCACAGCAGAGAAGCTGGAAAGTCCTTGACTGTCCTGGCAGCAGCTCTGCCCATCAGTGTGTGATCAGCTTCTGCTCAGCACAAACCCAAACCAGCCTCAGACTAGCTGCTGGGAAGAAAGTGAACTCTGTCCCAGCTGACACCAGGAGAGGGGACAACGCTTCTTGCCTGCCCCTGCCTAAAAGCCCAGTGTGACAAAGAGCAGCATCCTCTCCTGGGGACGCTCCGGGCAGCCTCTGATGCTGCTTCCCATGGCTGGAGCCAGAGGAGCCAGGGAAGAGAAGCACTGTGTCCCCACAGACCTCTCACACGTGCCGCCGTCTCACCACTGTTGCGCCGGGGAAGGTGGCAGCATCAGGGCATGCCAGCGGAGCGCTCCGTCCCTGACGGAGGTGTATATACACAGCACAGACAAATGGGATTTACCGCCGCCAGCTTCCTAGCCTTACTTTCCAGGAGCAGGAGCGTCACAAGACTGAGAAAACAGCTCAAAAGAGTATAAACATCTGAAAACATGCCTGTTCTCCAGGGACCCCTGGGAGAACATAAACAGAGTGTTTGGAAAAAAATCTGACACTTTCCTCTCCTCCTTTAGTAACAGTTCAACCTGCTGAAAATATGTTATTTGACTTAAAAAACAGTCTGGGAACCTAAACATCACCCTCATTCATGCAGCTCAGGTCTCTCTGAGCCAGTCCTAAAGCCTGCAGGCAGGAAGGCAGGCAGGAAAGCAGGCAGGCAGGAAAGCAGGCAGGCAGTTATCTTACTTTGCCTCCCAGGCAGCAGCAGCAATGCTGAGTAGAACCACCCACAGTGAGATGGTCCATTTTCTTTTAAAATGTTTGTAATTAGGAGCTCTGGCTCCCTGGTGATGTGCGTGTCCTATAAAGCATTAAAAAATAAAGCCATTAAATAAAGGAGGCACCGTCTCCACTCTTGAAAAGCAAAACAAACCAGCAAAAATATAAAAAACTCATGCACCAGAAGGAAGCAGAGTTTGAGCTGCCTTTCCAGGCTTGGGACACTGCTTTTAGAGTTACAAACATTTCTGGGCAACCATTTGGGAATGCAATTGAAGCTGTGGAGCAGAGTTGCCACCCTGACGTTATCCGCACAAACTTGAACCCCCAATTAAATCCGGGCTTTGTACCCTTCGGATGGCAGCCACCCTGCTTTCCAAGGCAATGCGATGCTCAAGGAAGCAAAGCAGATGCAGGAACAGGCTCAAAGTTATTAAATTGTTGTTATCTCAACCCATGAGTCTCTTTTCTCTTCACCCCTTTCATTCTCTCCCCCATCCCTGAGCTAGCAGTTGTCATGTAAAACTACAGCAAGGACACACAACCAGCACAGCTCTTTTAATCCGCTTCTTTTGTAAAGAACCAAAGCTCCGTCATTAAGAGACATAACTTATTTTGTTGTCTTTGGCCTTGATCGGGTTGGGACGTTTCTCAGCCCAGACGATACAAAGGGAATTTGGGACCCTCAACTCACAGTTAGCAGAGGTTTGAGCCTCAAGGAGCTGCTGATCTTAGGCTGTCTCTGTCTCAAAATCGGCTTTGCCGTGTCACCCCAAGCTGCTGTTGCATAAGAAGAGGTACCAGGGACAGTCAGCCCAAATCACAGCTGGCAGCAAGATCAGAGCTGCCAGCCTAGAGCAGCCGCCACCGGCGGGGCGCGGGCCA
>NW_010118414.1:0-8848 GCF_000699245.1 Pterocles gutturalis | reverse complement strand
GGAATGCCCCGGAAAGTCAACCTGCTGCCAAAACTTTCAAAGGCTCAGGGACCTCTGGGTGAGGGGAGCGGGCAGGAAGGAAGCACAAGATAATCCTGCTTATCATCCATAGGAAACTTCAAGAAAAGTTTGAGAATCTCTGAAATTCAGGGTTTTGCTTTTTTTTTTTAAGGTCTGTCAGAGTTTTTCAGTAGCGGCTGTGATTGCCTTTGAGGGCCAGATCTAAAGACCAGTAAAAAGCTAAACAAAATGTAAAAAGCCATACCAAACAATAAAAAATAAATGCATACCCATAAAAGTGTGACTTCATTCCTATAGTGATAAGATCAGACTGGGGTTTGGAGCTTGTTCTTGGACTTGTGCTGCTCCGTATGTCCTACGGGAAAGCAATCTGCAGGGGATTTTGTTGTTTTCATTTTTCCAAAGACACAATTTATTCAAAAAATACAACAATAACCCCCAAAAGTCGTTTATTAAGTGGAAGAACTTGTCTGCAGTGCAGAACTGGAAGGGCCTGGAGACAGCTGGATCTCCAATGGCAGAGAGCAACACCCAGCCCGGCGAAATCTGGGTCTCCTGACCAAACACAGCGAAACCTCCCAGCACACAGGCAGACCAGCGCCAGCATGTCCCAGCGAGAGCTGCTGCCAGACACCCCACCCTCCCTATGCGTCCCCTCAACTTTGGGTCATTCCAAAAGACCAGCACTGACAAATGCGCTCAGCTGCCGGCTGAGGGTCCTGTTCACCACCCTGAGGACCTGCTGCTGGAGATGGGTCTGGGCTGGACAGGTCTTTGGTCTGCATCAGCATGGCAGCTCGTGTTTTGATGATCCCCCTTCATCTTGTAAGCCACGAAATAGCTTCCAAAGACTGTTACAGAGAAGACAGGCAGCATTTCCAAGAGCTCCTGAAAGGAACATGTAATTAGATCCAAACTTGGGCGTCACCTGGGTCTCAAAGTTCTTGCACGTGCAGTAACTCCAATGAAATCCTTACCCTCATTCCAGGCACCACTTCCAGACAGTAGGAGATTGTCCTAAGTTAGGAGACAAAAAAAGAGGACTGTGCTGAGGTTCGCTTACTCTTCAATCTTACCAAGAAGAAACCACCCATCAGAGCAGCGTGAAAGTGCCAGGTAGTGCCACAGTCCGGGCAGGGTCTCTAACAGGGAACCTGCTTTACAGGTCACACCAAACACTCCTGAGTGGAGAGGCTGCGAGCAGGGGTTAAAACCACCAGATCCCACCTTGCCAGGGCCACAAGCTCTACCCTGCACCGCAGAATCAAATATGGTGAGTGCTGACAACAGGTAACAGGATAAATGTGCAACAAGAGCTTGTGTGTGCAAGAAGAGCTTGACCAAGGGGCTTGTCCAGGCACTGGCACGTGGCAAGCTGGGCAAAATTATCCATGACTGAAACATTCAGAGCTGAAAAGTGGAAAGAATAGTCTCCTATGTGGACTAGAGTATCATAATCCTGACAAATCAATGTCTCCTAAAGGCCAACAGCGCAGGTCTGGCACAGAGCCCTTCTGCAAGCGATTTGTGTGCTTGGGAAATGGGTAGCAAGGTGGGGGGGAGATCAGTGAAGATGTTTTTTTAAGGAGGAATTTGGGTACCTGCTGCTCCCTTATGGGCAAATACCCAAGTCACTCCTCCTGTTTGGCTCCATACACTGAGGATGTCTCCTAACCGTGGCCACCCACTTGTCCCAAGGGAGAGGAGGAGCCGTGCCAGCGGTACAGGGCCACAGCCATGCCAGGGAGCGTCCATCCTTGCCGGCTGGTGAAGCCAGGCGTCCCACTCCATGGTCCCGAGCCCATCATGGGGTGAGCATCAATAAAGCTCCTTCAGTGCATGGGCTGTTTGAGGGCAGCGGTGCTGGGTGGTCAGTGGCAGCCATCTCCGTGACTTTGGGAGGAGAGGGGTTTCCACCTCTACCCAGTCACCCGTTTTCCTGACACTTGGGGGTGCTTGATGTTTTGCAGCTGTATCTCCCCAGCAAAAATAAAGGTCTTTAAAAGTAGTCACCATTCAAAAGTTGCAGGGGGGAAGTGACAGATGGTTGCTGGAGCTTTGTTTCCTTTGGAAACAGGGCTAAAAAATATCCCATCCCTGGCTGACAGCTCTGTCACAAGGAGCAGTGGCAGCAGGAGCGCAGGGCATCTCCTCCTCAGCCTGGCTTTTGGCTAATCCACGCCACAGTGCACACCAGGTTTCAGCTGAAGAATCTTTCAAAGACCATTAACGAGTGTATTTGCTCAAGCAATAGCCAAAGCTGTGCTCTGACACTTGGCTCCTGATCTTTGCACAAAGAAAATCTAGGTGATGCCATTCTTGGTGGCGATGCCATTCTGGCAGCTTTGGGGCTGCTGGAACATCCGTGTGGTGCCCACAGGGCTCTCAGCTCCCTTACAACGCCTCTGTTGCTTGTCCCATCCTACTTTTCACCATATAACACCCCAGGCTGCGAATTCTGATCGCCTTGCTGATCCTGTCCATTTATGTCTCTTCCACCGCCAAGGTATGAATTCATTTTTTAACTGCTCAGCTATGTGGGCATGCTTTTAGGCTAGCCTAGGACATGTTTCAACAGTGCTGCAAACAATCAGTAGTTTTAAAGAAAAATGAACTTATCAGGCCAGATCTTGTCAAATCTCTCACCTGGTGGCTGAATTCTGTTTACTTTATTGCTTAAAAAAAAAAAAAAAAAAAAAAAAAAAAAAGTGGAGCTTGCAAATACCTGTACGTGGTTCCTGTCTCTGCTACTGATTTAAGAAGAAAATCACATGCATGGTTTGGAGAAGTCCAAAACCTCAAGGTAAGGAACTAAACTCCAAATTGCAGGAAGATATTTAACATTGTGGCTTGGCTTTTCTCAAGCAGCAAGAATCTACTGTTCCCATTGACTTTGCAGATTTGGGACACAATACATCATCTCAGGGGAAAAAGAAAGTCGGGCTGTACATAGTGCACAAATCTGGTGGCCCTCATAAGTTTAAAAGTTTGGCTGTGATTTTTGTAATGTCTCCCAAGAGGTGGTGTGGATGCAGCATCAGATGTGAAGCTGTTATTGCTGCTCCTTCCTTCCTGTCCGGTCCTACGAAGAAAGTTAACTGTGTTTCAGCTGAGACCAGGACACTTCCACAGTCTCTCCTCTGCCCTGGTGCCACCAGGGAGGGAGTGACAGATGGAAGAGGCAAGACTGACTTTGGCTGAATGATTTTTCTGAATAAAAGAATAAAAGACTTCTTTTGCAGGGGTGCTGGACGCAGCGGTAGCTCCTCAAAGAAGCACAGCATCACCGAAACATTCCCACACCTACAAGCGTTGAGGACCATTGCACTCATCAGCCCAACAGCTTCCAGGTCAGCAGCTCATGAGGCTTTCCCAGCACACACGCTGGGAGATGTGGAACTCCTCAGCGTCCCTCCCTGATGAACACCCTCCGGCCTTCAAGCCAAAAAGACACGCAAGAGCTCCCGGTTGCGCACACAGAATCAGAGCCAGCTTACAGACATGTGTGGCCTTCACACAAAAATGGAGTGAAAGGGGCTGGCTGGCTGAAGAGGGGGGAATAGTGCAGGAGTTACCTTGTCCAGGCTCTGGAGGGAGGCTGGGTGGCACGCGGGGTGCAGGCAGGTTGGAGCCAAATGGAGCAGGAAGCTGTGCTCTTGGGTTGTGAACATTTAGAGAAGCAACCAGGCTGCGTCTGGCAGAGCGACAAGGCTCCTTCTTAATGACTCATTTCAGAAGAACAGCTTCGGTAAGCAACAATTTTGCACTTTGCTGTGATTTCAGAGGGTGTGAGCTAGAAGAAAAAAAATAAAAATCCCAAGACTCAATTGAGCCCGACTGAGAACAGAGGCCACGTGGCTGTGGGCTCAGCCTGTGCTGTGACCCAGGAGAGGGACACGTCTCTGCCCGGGTGCCACGGGAAGACCAAACCCACACAGAAATGGCAGCGCCTGCAGCAAAAGCCGGGTTGGCTGTGGAAGGTGTTGTGGAAGCGGTGGGTAGGGTTGCAGCGGGGCGGTGGCGATGTCCTCGTCCCACTCACCCGCTCCCTGACTCATCCTGGTGAGCTCATGCAGGAAAACCGGGAGGATGCTGCCAGGCTGGTGGGGCTGAACGGCAGGGCCACGGCTGCACAGGGAGATGCTGCCCTCAAAAAGGTGATGCTGTGAGTGAAAAATGTGCCGTACGAGTTTCACGGTGTTTGGTTGTGAACCTCAGCCCGGGCTGGGAGGGAGCCCAGGTTTGAGGTACTGAGATGGAGAAGCAGAAACTTCTCCTGTTCCCAGCCTTCCCTTTCGGGGGCGGCAAGCGAAGGCAGCTGGTGTGCCCGTGGGGCACTGGTAATCCCATTTCCTTCTCCTGAAGTGCTCTGAGTGAAGCCACAAGAGCTCCAGAGCAGGATCTCACAGGCTTTTAGCATCTCTGCAGCAGCGTGAAGTGCACACACTGCGTGTCATTGCCTGTGCTCACCTTCCACCTCTGCTGGGAACAGCCTCAGCGTCACCAGTTTATTTTCTGGTGCTGTAAAAAGCATCCATACAATGATCATCGATATCAAAAGACTGCCACAGAAAGCCCTGGTGCTCCAGTTTGTTTTCAAAGACGATTTTCTTTACATTTCCACCTTGAAAGCAAACAACTTTGAGGCCCAGGAGAGTACTGCTAGCCTGCCCGCTGGGTTTTTGATTTTCTCTTGCTGCCTCCATCCATTGCTTTTCCTTCTCAGCTTTCTCTGAGCAGTTTAGGAGATTAAGACGAGCTTCGGAAAGGGTAGCTGAGGCTGCAGCCTGGGCTGCTGCTGCCCTCTCCTGGGTCCAAGACAGCCAAGAAGGCAACAGATTTTTTTTTTCTTTTTTTTTTTAGAGAGAATCCCGCATGCCTGGGTGCAGGTCATCCTCTCGCAGCCTTGCCGAGGAAAGCGTTGGGGTGCCCAGGGATGCTGCCCAGGCTGATACCAGCTTTGGCCTGGCTGTGCCATTTGAAGACCTTTTTTCACCGGATCCGCTCATGGCTGCGAGCAAAGGTGATGGCAGGAAGACGGCTGATCAGCCTGGCTGAGCCTCTGCAGGGGTAACAGCTCTGCTTGCCCAACATTGTGGGAGCTCATGGTTGCTGGCGTCAGTCGCTCCCTGTTTTCTCCAGGATGGTTTTATTTATATTAAACTTAAAAACCTTCAAAATAAGGTGATACAGCTGATGACTTGTACGCCAGACAAGTCCCCAGCTCCCTCACCCTGACTTCATCGCCAGCAGAAACAAAACCTCCCACTTGCACTTTTTGCTCTGGCTTCCCTGTGCTGTGTGTGCCCCAACCCAGGACCCTGTCCTGGCCCAAGGGCTCTGCACCCAGCGGGTGGGTACCCAGCTTGGTCCTGCTGCAATGAGGTGGGGACACATGCCCCCTCCCACCTGAGCCTCTGGGAAGCTTCTTATTGATCAGTTCTCCGAAAAAGGGCTGAGGAAGGACAGAGCATCCCCCGTGGCACTGAGAGCGTTTAATGCAGCAGTTGGCTGATGGTTTCAGAAGCCACTTAGTGGCTTACGACAGTATTATTGCCATCAGTTCTGCTGGCTGGAAACTTGGCGACTCCGAGGGATTTGTGCAGCCCCTGCTTCCTTTTCAGTGGGAGCACAGGAGAAGGTGCTGCCAGTGGGCTCCTGCAGCTTGCCCAGGGGTGAGAGGCTTGAAGCTGGTGATCTGGACCCGCATCTCGCATGAACGTCAGCCTGCCTGCAGCCTACAGGAGCTCCAGGCTGGAGCTGAAGTCCTGCCACACCAGCGCTCCAGCCTGCGCATACAAACAACTGCAGTTGGGATCCCAAAGCTCTCGCCAGCTGTTCTCCCACGTTGGGCTCCAGGGCCACAAACCACCGTGGTGGCCAGGAGCAGAGACGGATCCCCACGAGGTGGTGCCAGACCAATGTGAAGGGACCTGCATGCCCCGCACACCCCTGCGTGGGTGCCTGCTCCCATCTTTTAATTACTCACCAGCCCAAATTTTGGTCTTTTTTGTTTGTTTGTTTGTTTGTTTGCTGGTGCTCACCCATACTGAAGTTGCCTTCACACATGCAGCCACTCGTGTTGCTCCAGGTATTTAAAAGCCAAACTTAACCCACTTTCTGAAAAAAAAATCAAGCGTTGGAAGAGCTAATAAGAAAGAGAGGAGTTGCTGTGATGTGACCTACGTCCTTTGGCCAGCACAGCCACATGCACAAGCTGCAAAGCCCAGGCCTGAGGCCACCATGAGGGGCAGAGGGACGTTGGCCAGGAGGGAGCTGTGGCCGCTGCTCATGCGGAGCCGCTTCCGACCATGCGGCACCTCTGGGCTCCTGTGCTGGGCTCGCTGGTCCTGCTGCCCGCCGTCAGAACAAGCCGCGTGGGCAGTAGTTCTTCCCATAAATGCTCTTCCAGTCAGGGATGGAAAACTCCGTCATGGGCTATTAAATATGAAGGCTCTGAGCCACAAATCCTGCCCCAGATGGAAGTGCTGGACTACTTACATACTCCTGTATAGGAGCCGCTGCAGACCTTTGGCTACGTCTATTGCTTTTTGAACCTTTTCCAGTCCAGCTATATCCTTCTGAGAAGGAGCAGGTAGAAATGCACTCGGTGAATTAGGGATGTGTAGAAGGCTGTACTGATGCTCTCCCTTTTACAGTCTCCTCTTTTCCAAATAATTTTAAACATGCGCCTCTCGTTTGAACAGCTTTTGGACTATCTGGTAAAGCTAAGCTGTTTTTTCCAAGAAGGGAGTAGCTTGGTACACATTATAAGACCGTAAAGAGAAAATAATTTTTAACATGCGCCTCTCGTTTGAACAGCTTTTGGACTATCTGGTAAAGCTAAGCTGTTTTTCCAGGAAGGGAGTAGCTTGGTACACATTATATGACCATAAAGAGAAGAAAATAGGAAAAAAACATTTATCCCCATTCAATACCAGCTGCCATTTTATTATCTGCTCGCACAGTATCACAAATTGTTGTTCACCCTGAATCACTGATGGGCTCTACACAATCCGAGTAGGAGGTGGATGCTGTCATGTGGAGGATTGGAGAGGGCGATGCCAACACCAGGGTTTTGCCCAAACTGGATGGCTGAATCCTCTCCAAAATGCTGCTTCATCCTTCCCATCCTCTCAGCTCACTCCTCTTCATCCTCCCCAGCAGCTGGGGGGAGCGGGAGGAAGGCAGAAGGCAGGCGGTGCTGGGGTGTGCAAGGAAGGCACTGAGGCATCTGGTCCTGGGGATGGAGTAGTGGTGGTCCTGGCTGTTCCCTGTCCTCAGGATGGGGCAGTGGTGGCCCTGGCTGTTCCCCATCCTGGGGATGGAGCGGTGGTGGCCCTGGCTGTTCCCCGTCCTGGGGATGGAGTGGTGGTGGCCCTGGCTGTTCCCCGTCCTGGGGATGGAGCAGTGGTGACCCTGGACATTCCAGGTGGTGGTCCTGGATGTTCCGTGTCCTCCGGATGGAGCAGTGGTGACCCCGGATGTTCTGTGTCCTCAGGATGGAGCAGTGGTGGCCCTGGCTGTTCCCTGTCCTGAAGGAAGCCGCAGCCGCTGCGGCAGTGCTCCCCAGCCTGGCTCCGCATCCCACTGCTGATCAGAGCACAGCGGACGAGGGCTCATCCCCGTGCCCCAGAGCGGCAATAGAACAGGAGGTGTGCAGAGAGCAGGGAAGCTTTTCCACCTGCTTCCCCTCCATCTCCCCCCACTCCTGGCAAATGCTAGCTCAGCCTCCTGGCTGCCTGGGAGCTCTTGTCCCCAACCCCAGGGGGCTGCAGGCAAGACGCTGAGCAGCTCACCCTTGGGATGGATGGGTGGGACTGAGCACCCAAGGCAACTCCCCTCTGCAGCAGAGGGGATGTGCAGCAGGATCAAACAAGCAGCAAATTCTTGACACTCTACTTAAAAGCCAGTGTGGTATCAAACCTTCTGGGGTCTGAACCATTTTGTCCCATGCTGACAGGCTGAAATAGAAAAAAGCCTCTTTTCCTCTTCCCCCCTCTTTGGCAGGAGCTGCATTTGGGGCCCCCCAGCCCTGCCTGCAGCAGGATTTGCAGGGCCAGGCGGGTTGAGGCTGGATGAAGGCTTTGAAAGGCTTTGCTTTATCTGCTCATCCTTGCCGTCCGTAACTGGTCCCACACAGTCGCTGTGCCACCAGGCTGAGGTCCCGTCACACCGGGCCATCTGCCTGCTGGCAGTGCTGCCGGTGGCCCCGGTTTCCCCTTGCTCCATCCTGAGCCAAAATCCCCAGCGAGGTGGGATTACTGGGCACTGGCATCTGGAGCTCAGATTGCCAGCAAGGTTTTTCACATCCCCTCTTGTTTCACTCGGTTTTTGCTGTCTTAGGCAGAGGACAAAGCCGTGCAGAAAATAAAAATGTGACAGGGTGTGTGCCCCAGCTGGGGTTTCACCATACTGAGAGCCCCAGGGGGGTGCAGGGTGCAGGCAGCACTGCCGCCTGAGGGTTCCCAGCGCTCCTGCCCCAGGTCAGGCACAGATGTAAGGTCCTGCACGTGGGTTGGGGCAACTCCAAGCACCAATTCAGGCTGGGAGAACAGCTTGAGAGCAGCGCTGAAGAGAAGGACTTGGGGGTGTTGGCTGATGAGAAGCTCAGCATGACCCAGCAATGGGCGCTGGCAGCCCAGAAACCAACTGCATCCTGGGCAGCATCACCAGTGCAGTGACCAGCAGGTCCAGGGAGGGGATTGTCCCCCTCTGTGCCCCTCCCCCTGCAGTGCTGCACCCAGCTCTGGGGTCCTCAGCACAGGACAGACACAGAGCTGCTGGAGCGGGGCCAGAGGAGCCACGGAGATGGGCCGAGGCTGGA
>NW_010118413.1:0-2150 GCF_000699245.1 Pterocles gutturalis | reverse complement strand
CGCTGATTGGTCTTGTCGCCAGGCTGCTCCGGGAGAAGGAAGAAGGAACGTTTCCTCATAAACGCAAACATGTTTTTAAACTGTCCAGGAGTGTAAGATATGAGCCTCACATTCCTTTCGCTAAAAATAGACGTTTGACGGTAATTTTGCTTAGCGTAGATGATGCATATGTCTGGCAAGATTTAAAAAAAAAGGGGGGGGAGGGGCGGCAGGGGGGATGGAGATCTCGGATTATTAGCGGCCTGCAGCTGCATTAATTAAAAACGGATTTCCTATTTTAGACAAACCACTAATTTATTGGCCTTCTGTCTGTCTTGTAAAACGTACATGAATACAAAGCTGTAATTTAATTTGGCGAGCAGGCAGAAATTAAGGCGAAAGAGCCACTAAATCACACAGTGGGCACTGGCCACTTTTTGAAATAGGGACATTTGTAACCTGACAAAGTGAGTTAAGTGGTCTTTTTGCAGCCACTCATGGGAATCGACTGCTGCAGATGCACCCACGGGCCTGCATGTGGTCTTGCTGTAATTTCTGCTACAGAAATAGATAAATAAAACCCTGCTTCGGTAATCATGCAGTACGCTGGGGCAGGCTCCTTCCCTGTATAGTCGTACCCAAAAGCCAGGAGGGAGAGGGGCGAGATGGGAGGCTCCCCTCTGAATTTTGTGATCTTAGGAGGTTTGTGAGGATATTTTACCCATTAATTGGCAGCTGTGGTTGGAGAAATGGCTCTTCCACAGACCATTGCTTTCAGAAATTAAAACGATGGTGTAATGCAGATAAAGCAGAGGCATTTCTGCAATCTCTCCCAGTGACTGTTCCTTGGCTAGTTAACAGACCATCTATTGAGAAGCAATTTTCTTTGGGCTGAAATTATGTGCTGACCATAGCAGATCACTTCCCATAATACCCCTTCCCCCACCCAATGCTAAATACAAATGGTCTCCTACTCACTGTATAATAATGTGAAAATGACTGTAATTTTGCAGACGAGAAGCAGCCCAAAGTGAAACATGTCTAAACAGAGGTTGATATTGAACAATCAGGGCCATTACCTAAATCTGAGAAATACATACTGTAAAGAAACAGGAACAGTGATCTGCAACTAAGTAGATTAAAAAAAGAGTAGGCCTGGTGGTGCTGATCTTAAATTTTTGCTAACCGCTGAGTGAAATCACCCAAAAGTTACCCCAGGGCACCTGTGATTTGCAGTTGTAACAACATTACGCATGCTCGTTCTCCCACGAATTGCAAGTGCCCGGGCACAAGCGGGCCATCCCCGGGTACCGTTGGCAGTATCCCCAGCCATCTCAGCTGCCACACTGGTTGGGAAGTGACCCCTCGCAGCGCCGTCAGAATGCCAGTGCTGGAGGGCAGGGATGTGTTCACACGGCAGCATTTCTTGTTTGCACTACACAGATGCTGTGCTTTTTTTTTTTTTTTTCCTCCTCTTTGTAATCACTTAAAAAATTAATGTGATCAAGGGCCTCCTTGGTAATGAACTTATCCCTGCTAATAAACCCTTCATTATCAGCCCCTGAAGGGGAAGTGTGTTTACACCAGGAGAAACGGAGAGGGTTTTCTCTGTGCAGCTTCCAGGCCTCCCAAGGGAGCGTGTGCTGGTGACTCCAGTGCCCTTGGGCCGGAGGGATGATGGGGAGCTGGGGCTCATGGGACCGGGACGGGAGCCTTGCCACCCAAGGGCCCTAGTCACACTGGCCTGGTGGCCAGGGCATGGCCGGCTGCCACTTCATGGGTGGCTTTCATCCCCCCACTCCCCATCTTGCATCACCTCCCCCGATGCAGTTTAGGAGGTTTTACTCTTCAACTACCTCTCCACTAATCACCCCTTTGATGGGAAACTGTAACTGTGTAACGCAGGGACGCTAACGCCCATACTTTGATCAGCTGGATGAAGTCCAAAGAGGTATTTTGTCACCCTGTCACGGGTGTGCAGGACATCGTAAATGCCATGCTTTGACTTCTCGCCGGAAACCTTGACTTGGGCAACGCGTGCGTTTGGCAAGAAAAACATCCCCTATCGATTTTCACAGGGAGATAATTCCCAGTGAGATCAAGGCAAAAGGGGGCGGGCGAGTAAAACCGTGCTTAACGGCATGAAAAAGCAGAGGGTCCGAGCCCCCGGC